>NC_058403.1:86831972-87093163 GCF_002201575.2 Neomonachus schauinslandi | reverse complement strand
TATATTATATTATATTATATTATATTATATTATATTATATTATATTATATTATATTATATTATATTATATTATATTATATTATATTATATTAATTATACATAAAACCCCTATTAGGAGTTTTGTTGAAGTCAAATCCACGCAAAGCATAATAAAATTCTTTCTTGAAGGAGTAGGCAGCATTGCAGTAAGAATTTAACCCTTCCTCTGTCATCTGCGGTTTTGAGAGCAATAACTTATTTTTACCATGTGAAACCAATAGCCATTATCATGTGTTCCCAATGAGACCACCATTATACCCAAAGCTTCCATGTTTCCTGGAAGAAATTGCATCTCAAATCTCAGTCAGTCATGCCGTAAACATAGGAGTAGGAAAAAGACATAAGACAATGCTGAAAAAAAAAAATACTTCAACGATGTTTGTTTTGAAATGGTTTTATAGCAAAATAAAAGGCATAATTCCCTCATTCTACCTGCTTTCTGGTGGTAAGGCAGGAATGGCATTGATTTTCAGATTTTTCTTTCTGTGATCACTATACACTGGCATCAAAATTTTTTAAAGCCACCTTTATGTACTGCTCATACTCACATTACATCCAGAGGCTTCAAAATTTTAGCTATATGAAAGCCACTGCCCAGGATCCAGCAGACAGGCATTAAAGTTGACATTTGCAAACATCATTGTTTCACTCCCAGTTCACAGGCATTTTGACAAGAAGAAAATTCAAACCTTCACTCATTCTAGGGCAAACATTCTGAAACCAAATGATTTACATGGTAATGGGCAAAGGTTAGCTTTACCTATTTCATAGCTTCTTACCAACTTCAGTTAGACCTCTGAAGTGTAACTACAGAAATCCTCGGTCTTTCTATATCCCCTGTGAATATATATGAAATAGGCATTTTCGTGATAACCTTTGAGGTCATGAGGTTGGGTTTCTGTACATGAGACCACTTACCTAAAAATGTATAGATACAGTAGAAATCCTTTTAAGTGTAAGAGTTTGGAAAAATGAACTACTATGCAAATAATGCCTTGAATGTTCTTTGATATAAATTTTTATATGTATTTAATATAACTTACATCTTCTGCCATTGAAAACTGGGGTACAACATTTCAGTTGAGCACACACACACACAAAAAAAAAACCCACTCAAATCCCAGAATGGCCAAGTGGAGAGCATACTCAAATAGCACCTTTGGATAGAGAGATGGAATTGTAAAAATGAAAAACCTATCTCTAAGAAAACTATTAAGGTGACTTTGGGGAGAATTTTAAAAAGAGAGAAAGATTATATTTAAGCTCATTTTCTATTTGTCAGATCAGAATATTTTCAGAATGTTTACATTTGCTAAGGGAAGCTGTTTATTGTTAAAGCTTATAGTTCTGGTTTCATGGATATGGAAATGTCCCTGTTAGTCCAAAAGTCTCAACATCAATATTGCAATATCCCAACATACCTCCAACACCTCTAGGAGATGTTGCTAATTCACCCAGGCAAAATGAATTTGAGTTTACACTTTTAGACATGACACTGTGAGGAAAATGACCTTAGATGAAATTCATTGCTTCAAAAGAGAAATTCTCAAGAAATCAATCCCAAGATAGATGACATCTGAGAACAATTGTGTTCACTGATACAAATACACCAAGACCTCACTTACAACTCCTGGAGACTGGCCTATGCCTTTCCTTGCTTTTCTCAGGCACAAGCTTAAACAACTTAAGGAAACTGCAATACAATAGTTTATCCCCTATTTCTATTTTTTATAGACCAAGAGCTGTAACAAGAAAAGTTCTTACCCCATGGTGCTTCAGTTGGAATACATTTACAAAATTAACTTTGAAAAAAATTGGAGTTGATTAGTTACATTAGATATTCTGTCAACAAATCCAACTCATCCTAATCAATCATAATTAACACTGATGTTTGATGAGAGGTACAAGTAAGAGTAGTGAGTTGATGTGCTGAGATGCCCCTCTAGGGAACTGGGTAAAGCGTCTCATTATCTTCCACTTGAAAAAGAAGTGTGTTTGCTGCTTTGGTCAAATTGGCAAAAGAAATATATGCCCAACCTCTCATGGGTATAGGAATATTTGGTACACAATGAGCAAATGTGACAAGGTTTTCGTTTTCTCAAGGAACAGCGTGTAAATGTCAAATGCCAAAGTCAAATGCCAGCTAACCCATGCTTTCCATTATAGTGCTTTAGTCCAAGATTGTTAGAGACTATCTCCCAGCAAGTGTAGCAATAATTAAATCAGCATCCTTGGAAGGCCTCGAATAACCCCCTAGATCACAGAGGCGGAGCTGGTCATTGTATTACCCCAGACATATCCTAATAACCCCAGCTTGGCAAGGAAGGAGTTTCTAGAATGATTTGCTCCTCATCAGCATGCAACAAGACCGTCTAAGCAGACTGGATTCCCTGTAACTTGTTTCCCGCCAAGAAAGAGTGCTGCCTTCTATATAACTCAGATTCATCAAAGCTTTACAAAACAGAATTTTTTTTTACCACTGAATTCCTTGCAGTTCTGCTAGACATAAAGGAGAGAAACAGGATAGTATCTGGGGTTTCATCAGAGCTTAAAGATGTTCCTCCCGCCCCTTCCTGCCTCCCCCAGAATGGAGTTCTCTCTCGCTTGGATTTCCTGTCCTTCTTTTGAAACTGCTTGGTTCTCATCTGCTTGCTCTTTCATTCTAACTCGCCTTCCTCTACTTCGTCACTGTCCACTTACTGGTTAACCACTGGTTTTCCCACCTCTTTGCTCTGCTTGCCTTTCTCCTCCCTCAACCTCCCCCAACCCTGATCCAAACTCTCTTTCTTCCTCCTTGAAGCCTTCTCTGGAACATTTGAGGGAGCTGATCATCCATGTTTTCCCCATAGTACCAGCAACACTAATTCTCTGAACTTCTCAATCAACCTCTTCGGCTTATCTTCCTCTTCCTCTCAAACACAGATTCATCCCCAATGTGTCCCTGAGGCTCTTTATCTTCCTTTCACAGTTCTCTCCACTCACAATCCCTTCTATTACTACAAGTGACTATTGAAATCAAATCTCATTTGCATACTCCCTCAGGTCCCTGGTAGAGTACAAACAATAACATCCAGAAGAATGTATTTTGTTTTACCGTAACTAATATTAAAACATATTCTCATAGTAAAACAAATATAAATATCAATTTGTACACTTAAGATTCTTTTCATTTAACTGAGTATTTGTTAAAAATACACATATGTGTTGAAAAATAAAATGTAAAATTAAAATAAATTTTTTGAGGAAGCATAAACTCTTCAAGAAAAGTTGCTTCATATGCCCTAATTCTTCTCTCCCCAAACAACTATAGTTGGGCCCTCACATACTCTTGTTTCGCATTTTCCGTACCTTCACGGACACTTCCATATGGCTCTCTCACAAGACCTTCACACTCCATATTGAAAACTGAATTCTCATCCCCTCCCAAGCCTGCTTCTCTTCCTAGGGATCCTATCTGTATGAGCAGCACCACCAGTCTGATGGTGACCCAGTCTCAAACTTCATAGTATCGGAATTCCTTTCTCTTCTTGCCTGCTCACAGCCAAGCCTGCACGTTTATGACCATCTTTTCATCAATTTTCTTATCTCCATTCCTACCCTTACTATCCTTCTTCTAGCTCCTACTTCTCTTTGCCTCAAGCACTGCAATAGTATCCTAAACGATCTTTCTCTTTTTTGCCACCCACAGGTATAATACATGCCTCCTCCATATTGATCATTTCCACTCTCAAAAGCTTCCTGAGATTCCCAACATCTATTGAATAAAGATGGAACCCCTTAGGCTGGCCTACAAAGTCTTCCCCAGTCTGGTCATAGCTTATCTTACCTTTTCCTACGTTTATTCCCCAAAGGTGTTATATTCCCACAAAAACATTTCACTTGAGCTTTACGCCAGCATTAGCATTTTTTCCGTATATCTGGGGGGAAGAAAACCAAAGTGAGGATTAAACACTTAACTACAGGAACATTTCAATAAACAAAGTTTGGTTCTTAAATCCATCATGCCCCTTTTATCCAAGAGGGGTGCACTCCATCAGAGTGATGACATGTGTTAAACAGGGCATATCATCTGCTGCAGAAGCAGAGAGGTTTAATTTCGCTTTAACTGTTACCCTCTTCCCGTGTACCGCACTGCTGCCTGTCCCTTGGGCCTATTGGATTTCCATGTATGTGTGTATTTCCTTGCTTCTGTGTGATCTCAGCAGGGATAAATGAACCTAAGATATTAAAATGTAATTTGTTCAGATCTTTGCCTTTAGGGTGAGCACTAAGATGCTGCCATCAGCCAGAAAATTTGTGATCTAATTTGGAAGCAGTGAGCCATGCTGTCTTCTTTCAGACACTTCAGAAAGCTGCACTGAGTTCCCACTTTCCCATGGTTTTGTGAAAACTTTTCTTTCAAGCTATAAACAATGTTGATTTTTTTTCCTCCACCTTACCATTCCAAGAAAGAGGAAAGGCAGGGAGTAGGAATTATACTCTTTAGCTGTCACTCTATTGAAATACCATGTTGCACAAGGAACGCACCTTAATCTCTCGGATTCTGCTCTATCAAAAACTCTCCCAACTTACCCACTTTTTACCAAGACATTTGGGAGGAAGCCTGTCCCTAGCCCTTGCAGACAGATTCCTGGGATCGGCACCGAACTGGCTTACACAAAGACTCTAAATTGACAGTTCTCATATGCTCTGAAAGAACTTTCTTACCCACGTAGCATTAGGTTGAAATCTTCAATACTATCACTAAACCAAGATCAAAGAAAGATTTTTGTTTTTCTGTAGGAAATTTAGTTCCTCTCCCATCTTAGCCCTCTTAAAGACAGGTTGTTATTATAGTTCATTGGTTTCTGCATTTTTTAAAAGATTCTATTTATTTATTTGAGAGAGAGAGAGAGAGCACGAACGGGGGTGGGGGGCGGTGGTAAAAGGAGAGGGGAGAAGCAGGCTCCTGGCACAGTGGAGAGCCCAATGCGGGGCTCGATCCCAGGACCCTGAGATCATAACCAGTGCTGAAGGCAGATACTTAACCGACTGAGCCACCCAGGAGCCCCGATTTCTGCATCTTTTAATTTAGTTTCTCAGCAAAAGAAAAACATTTGTGGGGCTGTAAAAAATATCAGGTGCAAATTCTGGACTTTTTTAACTCTAAGGTTTAGTTAAGAAAGAAGTGAAAAGCACTGGACATGATTTCATTTAGAAGAACTCAGCATAGTGAGCAGTTGGATTAAATCTAATTTCAGAAAGAACCAGAAGCTACAGACAGATGAGCTGCGGAACTTCACAGACAGGATCTGAGAAGAGAGACTCAGAGCCCTTTTGGGGATTGAAGGATCCTCATACCCTCCTGCTGTCCTCCAAGAAAAAAGGTAAAGAATAGGTTTTAACTTCACAAATGAAATTTAATTCAGAAAGAGGCTAGTAGATTAATAGGCACATACAGAGAGGGAAAGAGTAAACAAACACTAACGTCTCCACACTAACTTCAGGGTAATACAATAGCAAAATGCTAGGCTAGCAGTTGAAAATCATGGCTGTTGGTATCTTCTTTACAAAAGTCTAGCAACCTCCTGAAACACAACTTTTTCACAATTAGATCTAGCAGAGAAAGCACTAGAATCCTCAGGTCTTCAGCATAAAAGTAACTGAGTCACACATTCATCGGCTGCTGTAGACATCAGCAAGATGTTTTTTATGAATACTAATTGACTGATAGCTTCTTAACGCAACAACAAGGGACTGGAGGCTTTTAAAATAAGATGTTGCCTTGCAATTCAGACAGTAAATCTGACAGAAAGCAAATAACATTCTCAGCAAATGCAGTAGGCTTATAGACTAGCAAGCATGTGAGAGAGCAAAAGGGAGCGTCTAAGGGCCCAGTGGCTGCACCTTTAAACAATGATAGTAAAGACATTGTCAGACATAGACACGCCCTTTAAAATTCTGCTCACTGCTCCATCTCATGTTTCTTCCAACACTGGGTCTCACTCACTCACTGCAAAGAGCAGTGTGGATTGAAGGACAGAATGATGCCCCTGTGCTATACATTTACCTGTTCTAACCCCTCGATCTAATTTTGAAGGAAAATGATAAGGATCATGGTAGGGACAGAGTAGGCCTTTAATCACAGCCCAGAATGTGCATGTCTTTTCTTTCTAAATGCAGCATATTATAATGTTCTCCTTCCTGTAAGGTAGCAAAGATTCAGTGCAAATTATGAGAACAACTTTGCAAGCTTGATTAAAAGGCATATCAATTTCTAGGCATGGGTTTTATTTTTCAATCGCATTTTCCTCTGTGAAAACCTTTATTAGATTCTCAGCTCTAAGTGTGTTCTGACCATATAATTTAACAGAATGCTGCACTTCCATAAGCCTATTTTCATCATGCAGTCGATTGTTCATCATGAATATAAATATAATCCATAGGCTCCAACAAAATATGCTACACTCTTAGGACTGCCTTAAAATAAAAGTTGTATAAATTGTCACTGAGAGTGACACAGCCACATTACCTGTATTTCAAATTGTACTGATTAAGTCTTTCATATACCCAACCCATTCGACAGAGATAATTAGATAGCATAGGAAGCTCTAGCATTATAAAATCAAAGAACGTTAAGTCTCATTTTAAGCTCTAAGTGCCAATCAGGCTCCTCTCTCTAATGTTTATAAGGCATGACTGCCACCTACTGGCAAGCGTTGGAGATTGCAACGTCTGACCGAAAGCCACCGACTTCATCTTAACAATCTAACCATGGCAGGATTTTCCCCTAGAGTCGAAAGGCACCAGTTTCTGTTGTTTTGTTTTGCTTCTCCAAGAGATTTTTTTTTTTCTTTTTTGAAAGGAATGGATTTTGAGGAGAAAAAACAAGAGGCAGAGAGGCATGGAATAGAAAACAAATACAAATGGAAGCTGTTTTGCTAATTTTTCTATAAACACCATAAATTCGTACGGAGAATGCCCTGTACAAAACAACACAATAAAGGTTCAAAAATCAAGGCATTCCCTTAGACGAGGCCGAAGACATCAGTCTCTGGTATTTGAATGGTAGACTTTAGTCCTTGTTTTTGGACCGATCCCTGGGTGTGTGACACAGTCCTTGCCTTTAACCAGGTTGGAACAGAAGCATGGCCACCTGGCCCAGGTGAATGTAGATGAAGTGTTTGGTTCCGTGTGTCACGTGACTACTGCAGTTCCTCCACACGATGCAGCGACAGCTCAAACGCCTGAATATGGGCCACAGTGGCCTTCTCTATATTTCTCCAACGCCTGGGTAATACACTCCACCAAGTCCCGTTGCATTTTCTAGGGCATATGGCCATTTTTGATCCCAGCTTTTCGGTGACACATGACTAACTTGGGGCGGGAGGGGGGCTGGTCAACTGAACCAGTCTCCTATGGGAGCGGCTGGCGATGCTTAGACTCCGCAGGTGTAGCCATCCCTACCAAAGCCGTGGCCCATCTCTGAAATGCACCAGTTTCTTGTTAGCTGTACACCTTGACCCACTAGATGTTAATATTTTTGTAAAGAGGTCACACAGAAAGAGTTCTGGCTCTCCTCATTACATTTTACATCGTGTATGCATTATATACACAAAAGTACCTATGTTTCTGCACTTGTTTTTTTAGTCCATCCTCTCCTACTAGAATGTAAGCTCTGCAACAGCACAACCTTATTTTATTTACTAATGTATTCTACTGGGCCTAGAACAGTGCCCCGCACTTAGTGAATATTCATTGCTTACTATGAATAAATTAGCAAAATGATAATGTTGTTTTAAGGCAATATAGTATATTGGCTGATAGCCCAGGTTTTAAAGAGAAACGCTCATAAGTTGAAATGGTGGCTCCCTTTTCTATCTTCTGTCTGTTAGATTTTTGTCATGTTTCTTAATTTGTGTAAGTCTCAGTTTGCCTGTCTACTAAATAGGGATGACACACCACAGTAGCTAGAACAATTAAATGGGCAAATGTTTATATGTTATTTGGCACAAAGTGTATAATAATTAATATTATGACATTATTATTAAGTCATATCACCCAAACAAGAGATTTTTCAGAAATTTAATAAAGGCATTAAGGGGTTTTATCTTCACTGTGCATGCTAAGAGCTCTTCTTTCCCCATCATCCTTATCAACCCCGATCTACATCAGACCTACAAAATTCTCCACTTCCACCAAAAGCTTGTTCCAAGATGGTATCCATGAAGTTTTAGCATTCAGAGTCATAGACCCTTAGGGCTGCTAGGAGTTTCAGTGATATTTAAGAAGTCACTATTCTGGAAATCTCTAACCATGCTCTGAAGCACTTAAATAGTTC
The DNA here is from genome assembly GCF_002201575.2 of Neomonachus schauinslandi. NCBI lineage: Eukaryota > Metazoa > Chordata > Mammalia > Carnivora > Phocidae > Neomonachus > Neomonachus schauinslandi. Next base: position 87,084,804 of record NC_058403.1, on the reverse strand, counting down.
AGAACTCCTTGGAGAGTTTGTAAGTGTTTTAATTTACATTACAGCTGATACTGTATTTCATGACCTGCCAGGGAACCATTTTGTACGTACAGGAAAATATCTACCCATGAGCACTTCTGTTAGAATGTTAGCCAAGCGGGCGCCTGGGTGGCTCAGTTGGTTGGGCGACTGCCTTCAGCTCAGGTCGTGATCCTGGAGTCTCTGGATCGAGTCCCGCATCAAGTCCCACATCGGGCTCCCTGCTCGGCGGGGGTTCTGCTTCTCCCTCTGACCCTCCCCCCTCTCGTGCTCTCTCTCATTCTCTCTCTCGCAAATTAAAAAAAAAAAAATTTATAAAAAAAAAGAACGTTAGGCAAGCAATAGATTTCAGCTTTAAGGAACTCTATCATCTCGTGTCACGTGAGGTCCACAAGTGGGGGTGGAGTTGCTGATCCACAGCTGGACAATATCATGGGGAGCCCGTGCTATTATCGTGTTTAGTCTGCTGTCCACAATGCTGTTTTGTCTCAAGGCTGGTTCCTTTTATGGCCTTAGGATGCTTCCAGTACAAGTCTGGGCCGCATGGCATGCCCTTCACATTCAGTGGGAGAGAGAGAACGGTTCCCAGAAGGATCCTAGGAGGGGGAGAGGGATTTTCCCATAAAGCCCTGAAAAACCATTTCTCTTGGCTCATTGGTCAAAATCCTAAAACATATCCATTCTCAAACTGGCTGACTCCAAAATTAACTGGATTGGTTTTAAAGTCTTAGATCAGCCATGTTCCTTCCCTGGAGCCAAACTGAGGCAGCTTCCTCTGAATCTCATGGGCCGCATGAAGGAGGAAAGTCGACCTGCACAAAAATCCAGGATTATTAGAAAGGAAAAAAGAGGCAGGGCAGGCAGCTAAAAGTTCCCACTCTAATGAGCACACAGATATATAGTGGTCTGGTCTGGGAACATAAATGTCAGTATGCTGGATTGTTCCTGGTTTAAAAAAAAAAAAATTCAGGGATTTTTTTTTTTTTTTTTTTTTTTTAAGGAGACATTTTCTGGCAGTCCACATACAAAGAATCCAATATGCTTCTACGGAAATGCTGCATATTTAGGTTTATTATGACATAAAACTTCTGTATACTTTTACTGAACAAGATATAGTTCAGGCAATAGGAATACAGGTTAAGTTAAAACTCTGAGTACAAGTGCCTATTGCTTTTCTGGGTTTCAGTTTCCCTACCTGTTAAATGAAAGATGGACTGGATGAGTTCAAAGGTTTTTCCCAGCTACATTCTGTGTGTTTTACTCCATATCCACTGACATCACCAAGAGAATATACTTAACAATTTGCATATGTTTTTATTCATCGTTCAAGTAAGTATTGACCTCTTATTATATGGACTCTACTTGGTATAGAACCGACAAGACTAACACAGCGTGAGGCAAGTTCTTGCCTTCCAGAACCTTCAGTGGGGAGAAAAGGCAGATAGAAGAAAAGGTTAGAAGACAGAGCAACAAACAGTAGCAAGACAAGCACGGAGTGGAACAGAGGAGGCGTGTCCTGGGCAGGAAGCGTGAGGCAAGGCACAGATTAGATTCAAGCCCCACCTGGGAGAACAGGTGTGATTTAGAAGATGGAACAAAATGCGGAAGAGGGGGATAAGCACACACTGCTGGTCAGCAATTGGCTTCATATGTTTATGAAACTATGAGCAGAGAAGATGGTCATGATGATGGACAACATTGATGATGACGGGGTGAGAGCTGCGGGCTACTGTGACCTACCAAGGGCAGTAGTAACAGTGTTTCATATCGTCTTCACAATAACTCTAAGAAAGAGGTGTCGGCATCTACATTTTCCCCTCAGCTTATCCTGCTCAAAGTAAAAAAAAAAAAAGAGAGAGAGAGACTCTCTGATGAGAAGACAAGTCCCTGTAACTTCAAAGAGTACACTGCCTTTACCACACCACCCCCGCCCCCCTCAGCACCCCCATGAGCCTGGAGTCAGGAAGTCGGAAAATCAGGCTGTGTTTCAGTTTATACAGGAGGGCCAGTTTAGAAAACCAAAAACATTGATGGCAAGGCTACATCTTCTTTCGTACAAATGGAAATAGCTTTACTGATCTCACACCGAGGGGCGCCTTCAGGTGGAGAAGGATGCATAGTTTCAAATTTTCAAATTTCACAGGATTGAGGGGCTCTGTTGAAAGTCATGCAGTCCCTGGGTTGCTGGCTGTTGTGGGAGGGACACACCGCTTGGAGAGAACATGAGAGATTCCTCACTGCCCGCCCACCCTTCACGTCCACCATACGGTCACCTCATCACCTACAGGGTGACACTGCCAGGGGTATTCCGTTCAACTCAGCATCTATTTGGGGATCTCATGATGGTTTCTGGGGTCCAGGCAGACCGTGACACACACCAACGCCCTCATCACAGGATCCCTATCTATCATAGGAAGCACACAAATTTACCATAGGAAGCTCACTATCATCACAGGATACCGTGACTATCACGAAGCACACAGACACACACCAGCCCCATCATCTAGCCAGCACTGTTCAAATGGAAATGAAGTTCCTACCGTGCTGCTCTCATTTCCAGACACACTCCCCGGGAAGTCTTGTAGCAGGACTGCTGAACTTCCTTCACCAGCCACCATTCCCTCCCCTGCAATTGTAAAAAATGCCTTTCGATCTGTGACCTGCATTTGAAAACTGACATCTGGTGGTTAGGGTGGTAATTAGGCATCATTTAAAAGTTATTTCTGCCTTGTTAACTGAGTTACTCTGTGATCAAATTATGGGATAATTTAGAGGAATTCAGGCATATTGATTGTATAATCCATAATGTGTGTAATTAATAACTACCCCCTAAAAGCTCTGTGTGAGAAATTTTTGTATATTAGACAAAAAGTCAAGGTTTGAATGGTGCTTTCTTCTCAATGCCTTTCATTAACTACACATAATAGGGAAAGCTTTCAAAGGAGATGAAATCAAGTTTCAATGCCAGAATGTATCGACACCTTTGCACGACTTAGATCCCTAGTGGCCACAGACTGGTGTCACTTGGGAATCAATCTTCTTGCATTGGGTGCTTAAAGTGTCATTTCTCTGAGATTGCACATCTTTGGGGGTACTCTGGCTGCTGGCCTCTTACAGCGTCACTCACCATTTGTGAGTTACAAAGGGGGCCCTACCCTGGCCGTGAGGAAGCCAACCTTGCAGCCTGGTCTATCTTAAGTTGCTGAGGCCAGCAACTTAATTAGCAAGGCTGTTTCTACCTTGTGCCTCAGTAATACCAACAAAATTTCTATTGGTTTTAGTAAAGGTGACAAGGGTTAGAGCTCTGTATCCTGCTATTTACTGGTACACTGTGCCCCCAAGAAAGACTCACACATACACACACAGATGTTATTTATTCTTTTTTTTTTTTTTTAAGATTTTATTTATTTCTTTGACAGAGACAGACACAGCGAGAGAGGGAACACAAGCAGGGGGGAGTGAGAGAGGGAGAAGCAGGCTTCCCCGTGATGCAGGGAGCCCGATGCGGGGCTCGATCCCAGGACCCTGGGATCATGACCTGAGCTGAAGGCAGCTGCCTAACGACTGAGCCACCCAGGCACTCTGAAAATGTAGAGAATTTTAGAAATGTGTTATCTCAACAATTCTGTTATAAAAACTTTTATTTTTTTAAAGATTTATTTATTTGACAGAGAGACACAGCGAGAGCAGGAACACAAGCAGGGGGAGTGGCAGAGGAAGAAGCAGGCCTCCCGCGGAGCAGGGAGCCCGATGCGGGGCTCAATCCCAGGACCCTGGGATCATGACCTGAGCTGAAGGCAGATGCTTAACGACTGAGCCACCCAGGCGCCACCGACATTATTTATTCTTAACTAATATTCCTGCCCCAGACTCCTTTCTGTTCTCCTACTCTATGAATTGGACTGGACCTTCTGTGAGCCAGAAGGACAACTTGAGCTCTCTACTGCAGGCAAGCAAGATACCTGTTCAGTGGCTCTTTGTATTCGCCCACTTTAGTGCTGTCAGGCCTTCAAAGAACCTAGGTGCCTGCACCGGAGCCCTGAGGAGTAAAGACAGCTGAACTCATAAAAGAAGAGATGTGCTAATTCAAAGAGAAGAGTCTGCCTGGCCCATTTGTATATCAAAGGAAATGTGACCTTGTTTAGTATTTACACACAGGCTAGGTTGGGCACCGGCATCAATTTATCATCCTTTTTCTCCATCTACTAATGTACCACTTGGTGGGTTGGTGACATTGTAGGAACTGGTGTTTGTTGAGCTCAGGACTCTGCTAAGTGCTTCACATGCACTGTTTTATTTAATCATCGGAACAACTCGTAAGAGAAGTGCCATTGCCATCCCCAATTTACAGAGAAGAACCTGTTGAAGGGAGGCTTCAGTAAGCTACCCAAAGCCCACAGCTGGGACGTGGTGGAGCCGCCAGGTCTCTCTGTGCCTCAAGGACCCACCCAGCCTTATGCTTCCTTAAGAATTCCATTCTCCTGGACAAAAATGAGAGTTCCTCCTCCTTAGGGGAAGAATCAGGGAGAGATAAAGAGGCCTAAAGAGAAAGGAAGGCACTGACAACGTGAAAAAAAAAGACAAGATCATAAGAAGAAAAGATGGCCATGAGAAATCTTCAGTGGTGAGGGAAGCCAAAGACATCTTTAAAGTAAAGATGGTTACCGTTCAGTTGTAAATTGTTTCTCGTGCTGTGCTCTGTTCTGATAGAACGCCTTATATTAGTTTTCTAGGGCTGCCATCACAAATTACCACAGATTGTGTGGTTTAAACAACAGAAATTTATTTTCTCACGCTTTTGGAGGCTAGAAGTCTGAAATGAGAGTGTCAAACGGGTTGATTTCTCCTGAGGCCTATTTCCTTGGCTGGTAGATGGTCATCTTCCTCTGTGTCCTCACATGGTCATTTTTGCTGGACATGCCTGTGTCCTAATCTCTTCGTATAATAACATCAGTCCTATTGGATTAGGGTCCACACCAATGATGTCGTTTAAACTTAATTACCTCTTTAAAAGCCCTACCTTCAAATACAGTCACTTTCTAAGGTAATGGAGGTTAAGACTTCAATATATGAATGGGGAGGGGGGGAATAATTCAGCCCATAATATACACATACCCACACAACTCTTTACCTTTAAATTTTCAGTAGAAGTTGATTAGGTAGACTGTCTTGGATAAGAGAAAACTGGTAGAAAATTAAAAGCAAAATTGCCTTCCATAATTGATGAAAAAACAGAAGGGAAAACACAGGCCAGGAAATCAGATGCAGGGCAACAAATAGGAATTTAGCATAGCAGGAAACCAAAGGAAGACCTGCTAGGAAGTTTAGACCCCCTGCCCCTATTTCCTAGAGATACGGGAACTCCCAAGTACATGTGAGATGGGCTGTGAGTGTATTTGATTTGTTTGTGAGTATTAAAGGAATGATAACTCCTGAAGGCTGGATATCTTTGGGCGGCTTAGTGATGAATGGTACAACAATTTTTCAGTGAATTACCATCAAATCCCAACCTACTTAAATCAGATGTCAAGCAACCCTTTGTGATAGAAATGTAATCCAAATATTTATCTCTTGATTGTATTTATCTTTTGATTATCTCTTGATTCCCAGCCCAGTTTATCATCCCTCACTTTAAAACAGAAACTAGAAAGGATGTCATGTGTAGAGGAGAGAAGAACAGTGGGCATTTCCTTGTATGCAGGCAGCACAGTAATTCAAAATCAAATGTGCAGCTGGCCAGGAGATGAATCCAAGTGACTCACAAAAGCACTTTGGCTCAATCCTGGGTAATGGAATTTTAAGACAGAAATAACATTATTAAATCTCATAGCAGTTCACAACCAACATTTTCAATTAAAAATCACTGGGTCCTCCCAAACTTAAATAAGGCTATAAGGTTATTAGATAAGTTTAGCTAATAAATGGAGCTCCTTCATACTTACGAAAGTATCCTAAGTGATCTTGAAGGGAAATTTCTGCTGACAGTGCAGAGGGAAAAATCAACCCTCTCTTTCTATTTCTGGGTGGAATGGCATGCTGGTGGGGCTAACAGTACCACCCTGCCAGCATGGGGCCATCTGCCAGCTGGTCAGTACAGCTGGGGAGCGTACACACCCTGAGGCCTATATCACAAGTCTCAGCTGGTCACCGACAAGGCAGACATGCCAAAGGCATATCTGGCAATTTGGTTACACTAAAATTCGATTGTGTGTGTGTGTGTGAATCTATGTAGGTTTGATGATACAAACCAATAGAGTCTATTGGCAATTGTTTTTCAGGCTGACAGTAAGCAACACAAATGTTCATATTAAGTTTCTCATCTTCTTGGAATCATGTGGAGCAAATAAGGAAAATGAAGGACAGCCAAAAAAAGAAGAAAGGTAAATGAGATATTTTATAATACATTAAGGTGTGAGGAGTGGCACTGCACTTATACTAAAATACACATGCACACGTGTGCACACATGCATGCACAAACACATATACACACACTGAGGCTACTGGGAGTGAAGAGAAGAGATTTAAATTCCAGTTCACCCAATGCAAATTCAAGGCATTCTATCTTTATTGTTTGCTCCCAAAAGTTACAATCTGGGCAGTATGACAAAAATTATGCAGACATAAAAATAGGAAGCTAAAATAAGGGAATAGAATTAGTGCCTGAAAACCTTTAAAAAACAAAATATTCATATCTTAAGGGGAATATGCAGGACCTGTTAGGGAAATACTGGAAAACACAAAATAGCAATTTTGTAAAAAGCCAGATCCACAGGGTGCCTGGGTGGCTCAGTCAGTTGGGTGTCCAACTCTTGGTTTCAGCTCTGGTCATGATCTCATGGGTCGGGGATTGAGCCCTGCATTGGACTCTGCACTCAGCGGGGAGTCTACATGAAGATTTTCTCCCTCTATCCCTAAAATCCTTAGAGATTTTCACACTCTCTCTCTCTCTCTCGTAAATAAAATCTTTAAAAAAAAAACAAAACCCAGATCCATAATAACAAAATGGGAGGTTATGTAGCTAAGTGATATATTTCTATGAACAAAAAAAATTCCAAAGATGGTATTCTTGACATGGATATCATCTTATGGGGGAGGAAAAATAATTTTTCCTCTACCCTCTACCCTTCTAGATTCTTGGCTGAGACACCTCTGTAATAAGAAGGCAGATTAACAGAAGAAAACCAAACAAGTTTAATAACAAGTATGTCTCCTATATGCATGAGAGATACCCAGGAAAACTGAGTAACTCGTTGAAATGGCCCAGGCCATCACCTTAAATAATGTCTCCAGGTGAAGACAAAAGAAGATATTGGGGGGTTAGGAAGACATTTATGGGAAGTTACCAGGTCACAGAAAACAAGGATATGGTTGTTATGCAAATTCCTCAGTGCCTTCCCCTTTGATAAGAGTTTCTACAGACTTGGTCAACCCCCTTTTCCTGGTACAGAAGCAGATACCCTTAGAAATGGAGATTTCCCTTATACATGTAAGTGTCTCTTACAAAGGGGTAACTTCCACTGTGTCTGTTGTTTCTTAAAAAATAAACAGTCTTGGGGCACCAGGGTGGCTCAGTTGGTTAAGTGTCTGCCTTCAGCTCAGGTCATGATCCCAGGGTGCTGGGATCAAGACCTGCATCAGGCTCCCTGCTTAGCAGGGAGCCTGCTTCTCCCTCTCCCCTTCTCCCTGCTTGTGTGTGCTCTCTCTCTCTCTGTCAAATAAATAAAATGTTTTTAAAAAATAAAATAAAGAAACAGCCTAAAATAACCCTTATGCCAAAGAGGCATATTTTGAGGTGGTATATTCTTCTCCCCCTCAATCCATAATAATTATGATTCTTCTAGTAGTAGGGAATAAATACTAACTCGGGCTAGATTCGGAGACACCTATGAGAGAGGGAGGGAGGGAGGAAGGGAAGGAGGGAGGAGAAAGGAGAGAGAGAGAAGGACAATAGAAGGATTTTGGGCTGTTCCAAGGGCTTCTTTGGCAATTTCCAATACTGCATTGATTTTTAACCTTGATTACATAATAGAATCACATGGGTGAAAGGGTTCAGAACAAGTTTCCCCAGAATGTGTTACTTTGGCATGTGGACTATTTTGAGGCAATCAAGATCCAGCAGATTCAAGAAAACCTTTTAACTTCCCTTAACTACCTAAAAGAATTTAGAGAGGGGACCTGGCCCAGAAAGAGATCTATTACCAATAGATAACTTTTTTTTTTGTTTAACCTGAATGACCTATCTGTATGGCAGAACTAAAATCTAATTACCGAACATCTGCTCTTCTTATGGCCCTGTGAGTCACCTACCTCCCCATTAAAGTCTCAGGCCCCTATCTCATTCCTTAGCTCAGGATGGCATATAAGCCTCAACTGCCCAGTTTATCCTTGAGTCTCATTGTCTTTGTGGAGGATTAAATTTGTTTTTCTCTTATTAATCTGTCCTATGTTAATTTGATTATTAGACCAGCCAAAGAATTAAGAAGGGTAGAATAAAAAGTTTTCATTGGAGGAGTTAAGATGGCAGAGGAGTAGGGGGACCCTAAGCTTGCCTTGTCCCTTGAACACAGCTAGTTATCAAATCATTCTGAACACCTAAAAAATCAACTGGAGGTCTGAGAGAACAAAAAGTGCAAGTCTACAAGTAGAAAAGTGACCACGTTTTGGAAGATTCTTTAAACAAGCAGACCAGGGGCGCCTGGGTGGCTCAGTCATTAGGCGTCTGCCTTCGGCTCAGGTGGTGATCCCAGGATCCTGGGATCGAGCCCCACATTGGGCTCCCTGCTAGGCAGGAGGCCTGCTTCTCCTTCTCCCATTCCCCCTGCTTGTGTTCCCTCTTTCGCTGTGTCTCTCTCTGTCAAATAAAATAAAAGAAATAAATAAAAGAAATAAACAAGCAGACCAAAACACACCCAGGACCTGGGGGGGGGTTGGGGGGTTTTGTTTTATTGGTTATTTTTTTCCTTCTTTTCTTTTCTAGACAAAATGATGAGATAGAGAAATTCACCCCAAAAGAAAGAACAGGAAGTAGGACTCATGGCCAGGGATTTAATCAATACAAATATAAGTAAGATGTTTGAGCTAGATTTTAAAACAATGATTATAAGGATACTAGCTGGGCTTGAAAAAAGCATAGAAGACATTAGAGAATCTCTTACTACAGAGATAAAAGAAATGAAATCTAGTCAGGCCAAAATTTAAAATGCTAGAACCAAGATGCAAACCCAAACGGATGCCATAAAAATGAGGATAGATGAAGCAGAGAAACAAATCAGTGATATAGAAGATAAAATTATGGAAAATAATGAAGCTTTTAAAAAGAAAAGAAGAGGGAAAGAAAGATAATGGTCAGAAAGGTAGAGTTAGAGAACTCAGCAACTTATTAAAATGTAATAACATTCATATCCTAGGAGTCTCAGAAGATGAAGAGAGAGAAAAGGGGCAGAAGTTTTATTCAAACAAATTATAGCTGAAACTTTCCTAATCTGGAGAAGAACACAGATATCAAAAACCAAGAAGCACAAAGAACTCCCATTAAATTCAACAAAAACCAAACATCACCAAGGTGTATCACAGCTAAATTCACAAAATACACAGACAAGGAAAGAATCCTGAAAGCAGCAAGGGGAAAAAAGCACTTTACCTACAAGGGAAAACAGATCAGATTCCTAGCAGATCTGTCCACAGAAACTTTGCAGGCCAGAAGAGAGTGGCAGGATAATTCAACTTGCTGAATGGGAAAAATATGCAGCCAAGAATTCTTTGTCCAGCAAGGCAGTCATTCAGAATAAAAGGAGAGATAGAGTTTCCCAGACAAACAAAAACTACAGGCATTCTTGACCACTAAACCAGCACTGCAAGAAATTTTAAGGGGGACTCTCTGAGTAGAGAAAAAAAGACCAAAAGCAACAAAGACTAAAAGGACCAGAGAACATCACCAGAAACACCAACTCTACAGGTAAGGTAACACAATGGCAGTGAATTCATACCTTTCAATAAGCACTCTGAATGTAAATGGACTAAATGCTCCAATCAAAAGATACAAGGTATCAGAATGGATTAAAAAAACAAGATCCACTTATATGCTGACTACAAAAGACTCATTTTAGACCTAAAGACACCTACAGATTGAAAGTGAGGGAATGGAGGAGCACCTGGGTGGCACAGTTGGTTAAGCATCTGACTTTGGCTCAGGTGATGATCTCAGGGTCCTGAGATGGAGCCCCACATCAGGCTCCACACTCAGCGGGGAGTCTGCTTCTCCCTCTCCCTCTGCCCCTCCCCCAATTCGTGTGCTCTCTCTTTCTCTCTCTCAAATAAATAAATAAAATCTTTTTTAAAAAGAAGAGAAAAGAAAGTGAGGGGATGGAGAAACATCTATCATGCTATCAAGAAGATCTAACAATTGTAAATATTTATGTCCCTAACTTGGGAGCGCCCAAATATATATATATATTTGGTTATATATTGGAGATATATATATATATATATAAATCAATTAATAATAAACATAAAGAAACTCACTGATAATAATACAATAATAATAGGGGACTTTAACACGCACTTACAACAATGGACAGATCAGCTAAGCAGGAAATCAACAAGGAGACAATGGCTTTGAAATATCTTGGACTGGATGGAATTAACAGATATATTGAGAACACTTCATCCTAAAGCAGCAGAATACACATTCTTTTCAAGTGCACATTGAACATTCTCCAGAATAGATCACATACTGGGTCACAAACCAGCCCTCAACAAGTACAAAAAGATCAAGATCATACCATGCATATTTTCAGACCACAACATTATGAAACTTGAAGTCAACCACAAGAAAAAAATTTGGAAGACCTCAAATACAGAGGTTAAAGAACATCCTACTAAAGAATGAATGGGTTAACCAGGAAATTAAAGATTAAATTAAAAAAATATATGGAAGCAAATGAAAATGAAAACACAACAGTCCAAACCTGCAGCAAAGGAAGTTCTAAGAGGGAGGTATATTGCAATACAAACCTACAAGAAGCAAAAAAAGTCTCAAATACTCAACCTAACCTTACACCTAATGGAGCTAGAAAAGGAACAGCAAATAAAGCCTAAAACCAGCAGAAGGGAAATAATAAAGATTAGAGCAGAAATAAATGATATAGAAACAAACAAACCAAAAAAACCAGCAAAACAGATCAATGAAACTAAGAGCAAGTTCTTTGAAAGAATGAATAAAATAGATAAACCCCTAGCCAGCCTTATCAGAAAGAAAAGGGAAAAGACCCAAAAGACCCAAATAGATAAAATTACAAATGAAAGAAGAGGAGAGATCACAACCAACACCAAGAAATACAATTATAAGAGACTACTATGAAAAATTATATGCCAACAAACTGGGCAATTTTGAAGAAACAGACAAATTCCTAGAAACTTACAAATTACCAAAACTAAAACAGGAATAGAAAATTTGAACAGACCCATAACCAGCAAAGAAATTGAATAGGTAATCAAAAATCTCCCAAGAAGGGCACCTGGGTGGCTCAGTCGTTAAGTGTCTGCCTTCAGCTCAGGTCATGACCCTAGGGTCCTGGGATCGAGCCCCGCATCAGGTTCCCTACTCCGTGGGGAGCCTGCTTCTCCCTCTCCCACTCCCCCTGCTTGTGTTCCCTCTCTCGCTGTGTCTCTCTCTGTCAAATAAATAAATAAAACCTTTAAAAAATAATAAAATTAAATTAAATTTAAAAAAATCTCCCAAGAAACAAAAGTCCTGGCCCAGATGGCTTCCCAGGGGAATTCTACCAGACATTTAAGGAAGAGTTAATACCTATTCTTCTCAAACTGTTCCAAAAAATGGAAATGGAAGGAAAACCCAAACTCATGCTATAAAGCCAGCATTACCTTGATTCCAAAACCAAAGACCCCACTAAAAAAGAATTACAGGCCAATATTCCTGATGAACATGAGTGCAAAAATTCTCAATAAAATAGTAGCAAATTGAATTCAACAGTACACTAAAAGAATTATTCACCATCATCAAGTGGGATTTATTTCTGGGCCGCAGGGTTGGTTCAATATTCGCAAATCAATCAACGTGATATACCATGTCAATAAAAGAAAGGATAAGAACCGTATGATCCTGTCAATAGATGCAGAAAAAGCACTTGATAAAATACAGCATCCTTTCTTGATAAAAACCCTCAACAAAGTAGGGACAGATGGAACATAACTCAGCATCATAAAGGCCATATACAAAAGACCCACAGCTGATATCATCCTCAATGGGGAAAAACTGAAAGCCTTTCCCCTATGGTCAGAAACAAGACAAGGATGTCCACTCTCACCATTACTATTTAACATAGTACTGGAAATCTTAGTCTCAGCAATCAGACAACAAAAAGAAATAAAAGGCATCCAAATCAGCAAGGAAGATGTCAAACTTCCACTATTTGCAGATGACATGATACTCTTCATAGAAAACCCATAAGACTCACCAGAAAATTGCTAGAACTAACACATGAATTCAGCAAAGTCACAGGATATAAAATCAACTTACAGAAATCTGTCGCATTTCTATACACCAATAAAGAAGCAGCAGAAAAAAGAAGTCAAGGAATCAATCCCATTTGCAATTGCACCAAAACAGTAAGATACCTAGGAATAAACCTAACTAAAGAGGTAAAAGATCTGTACTCTGAAAACTATAGAACACATATGAAAGAAATTGAAGAGGAACAAAGAAATGGAAAAGCATTCCATGATCATGGATTGGAAGAACAAATATTGTTAAAAAGCAATCTACACATTTAAAGCAATCCCTGTCAAAATACCACCAGCATTTTTCATAGAGCTAGAACAAACAATTCTAAAACTTGTATGGAACCACAAAAGACCCCAAATACCCAAGCAATTCTGGAAAAGAAAAACAAAACTGGAGGTATCACAATTCTGGATTTCAAGCTCTATTACAAAGCTGTAATCATCAAGACAGTATGGTACTGGCACAAAAACAGACACATAGATCAATGGAACAGAATGGAGAGCCCAGAAATGGACCCTCAACTCTATGGTCAACTAATCTTTGACAAAGCAGGAAAGAATATCCAGTGGAAAGAAAGACAGCCTCTTCAACAAATGGTGGATAGAAAACTGGACAGCATCATGCAGAAGAATGAAACTGGACCATTTTCTTACACCATACGCAAAAATAGACTCAAAATAGATGAAAGACCTAAACGTGACAACGGAAACCATTAAAATCCTAGAGGAGAACACAGTCAGCAACCTCTTTGACCTCAACTATAGCAACTTCTTACTAGACACATCATTGGAGGCAAGGGAAACAAAAGTAAAACTGAACTATTGGGACTTCATCAAGATAGAAATCTTCTGCACAGTGAAGGAAACAATCAACAAAACTAAAAGGGAGCCTACAAAATGGGAGAATATATTTACAAATGACATATCTGATAAAGGGTTAGTATCCAAAATCTATAGAGAACTTATCAAACTCAACACCCAGAAAACAAAAAATCCTATAAAAAAATGGGCAGAAGACATGAATAGACACTTTCCCAAGGAAGACATCTAGATGGCAGACACATGAAAAGATGCTCAATATCACTCATTATCAGGGAAATACAAATCAAAACGATAGTGAAATACCACCTCACACCTGTCAGAATGGCTAAAATTAACACAAGAAACAACAGCTGTTGGTGAGGCTGTAGAGAAAGGGGAACTCTCTTGCACTGTTGGTGGGAATGAAAACTGATGAACAGTATGGAGGTTCCTCAAAAAACTAAAAATAGAGCTATGCTACAATCCAGCAATTGAACTACTAGGTATTTACACAAAGGATACAAAAATACAGAATCAAATGGGTACATGCACATAGCAGCATTATCAACAATAGCCAAACTATGGAGAGAGCCCAAATGTCCATCAACTGATGAATGGATGAAGAAGAGGTGGTATATATATATATGCAATAGAATATTACTCAGCCATCAAAAGAATGAAATCTTGCCATTTGCAATAAGGTGGATGGAGTTAGAATGTATTATGCTAAGCAAAATAAGTAATTCAGAGAAAGATACCATATGATTTCACTCATATGTGAAATTTAAGAAACAAAACAGATGAACATATGGGAAGGGGGAAAAAAGGAGAGAGGGAAACAAACCATAAGAGACTCTTATTTATTTATTTATTTATTTTATGTTATGTTAGTCACCATACAATAATACATCATTAGTTTTTGATGTAGTGTTCCATGATTCACTGTTTTCATATAACACCCAGTGCTCCATGCAATACATGCGTCCTTAATACCCATCACCGGACTCACCCATCCCCCCACTCCCTACCCCTCTAAAACCCTCAGTTTGTTTCTCAGAGTCCATAGTCTCTCATGGTTCATCTCCCCCTCTGATTTCCGCCCCCCTTCATTTTTCCCTTCCTTCTCCTAATGTCCTCCATGCTGTTCCTTATGTTCCGCAAATAGGTGAAACCATATGATAATTGACTTTCTCTACTTGACTTATTTCACTTAACATAATCTCCTCCAGTTCCATCCATGTTGATGCAAATGTAGGGTATTCATCCTTTCTGATGGCTGAGTAATATTCCATTGTATATATGGACCACATCTTCTTTACCCATTTGTCTGTGGAAGGGCATCTCGGTTCCTTCTACAGTTTGGCTATTGTGGACATTACTGCTATGAACATTGGGGTGCATGTGACCCTTATTTTCACTACATCTGTATCTTTGGGGTAAATACACAGTAGTGCAATTGCTGGGTCATAGGGTAGCTCTATTTTTAAATTTTTGAGGAAGCTCCACACTGTTTTCCAAAGTGGCTGAACCAACTTGCATTCCCACCAACAGTGTAAGAGGGTTCCCCTTTCTCCACAACCTCCCCAACATTTGCTGTTTCTTGCCTTGTCAATTTTTGCCATTCTAACTGGTGTAAGTGGTATCTCAATGTGGTTTTGATTTGAATTTCCCTGATGGCTAATGATGATGAACATTTTTTCATGTGTCTGTTAGCCATTTGTATGTCTTCTTTGGAAAAGTGTCTGTTCATGTCTTCTGCCCATTTTTTGACTTGATTATTTGTTTTCTGGGTGTTGAGTTTGAGAAGTTCTTTATAGATCTTGGATACCAGCCCTTTATCTGTAGTGTCATTTGCAAATATCTTCACCCATTCTGTGGGTTGCCTCTTTGTTTTGTTGACTGTTTCCTTTGCTGTGCAGAGGCTTTTTATCTTGATAAAGGCTCAAAAGTTCATTTTCACTTTTGTTTCCCTTGCCTTTGGAGACGTGTCTTGAAAGAAGTTGCTGTGGCCGATGTCAAAGAGGTTGCTGACTGTGTTCTTCTCTAGGATTTTGATGGATTCCTGTCTCACATTGAGGTCTTTCATCCATTTAGATTTTATCATTGTGAATGGTGTTAGAGAATGGTCGAGTTTCATTCTTCTGTATAGAGCTGTCCAATTTTCCCAGCACCCTTTATTGAAGAGACTGTCTTTTTTCCAATGGATATTTTTTCCTGCTTTGTCAAAGATTAGTTGACCATAGAGTTGAGGGTCCATATCTGGGCTCTCTATTCTGTCCCATTGATTTATGGGTCTGTTTTTGTGCCATGCTCTCTTGGTGATCACAGCTTTGTAGTATAACTTGAAATCAGGCAACATGATGCCCCCAGCTTTGTTTTTCTTTTTCAACATTTCCTTGGTGATTTAGGGTCTTTTCTGGTTCCATACAAATTTTAGGATTGTTTGTTCCAGCACTTTGAAAAATGCAATTGGTATTTTGATCAGGATAGCGTTGAAAGTGTAGATTGCTCTGGGTGGCATAGACATTTTAACAATGTTTATTCTTTTGATCCATGAGCACTGAATGTTTTTCCATCTTTTTGTGTCTTCTTCAATTTCTTTCATAAGTGTTTTGTAGTTTCTAGAGTATAGATCCTTCACCTCTTTGGTTTGGTTTATTCCAAGGTATCTTATGGTTTTGGGTGCTACTGTAAGTGGAACCGATTCCCTAATTTCTCTTTCTACATTACATTGTTAATGTGTAGGAAAGCAACTGATTTCTTTGTATTGATTTTGTATCCTGCCACATTACTGAATTGCTATATGAATTCTAGTAATTTAGGGGCGGAGTCTTTTGGGTTTTCCACATAAAGTATCATGTCATCTGCGAAAAGAGAGAGTTTGACTTCTTCTTTGCCAATTTGAACACCTTTTATTTCTTTTTGTTGTCTGATTGCTGTTGCTAGGACTTCTAGTACTATGTTGAACAACAGTGGTGAGAGTGGACACCCTTGACATGTTCCTGATCTTAAGGGAAAGGCTCTCAGCTTTTCCCCATTGAGAATGATAGTCACTGTGGGCTTTTCATAGATGGTTTTTATGAAATTGAGGAATATTCCCTCTATCCCTAAACTCTGAAGAGATTTAATCAGGAAAGGATGCCGTATTTTGTCAAATGCTTTTTCTGCATCAATTGAGAGGACCATATGGTTCTTCTCCCTCCTCTTATTAATGTGTTCTATCACATTGATTGATTTGCAAATGTTGAACCACCCGTGCATACCGGGGATAAATACCACTGGGTCATGATGGATAATCCTTTTAATGTACTGTTGGATCCTATTAGCTAGGATCTTGTTGAGAATTTTGGCATCCATATTCATCAGAGATATTGGTCTGAAATTCTCCTTTTTGATGGGGTCTTTCCCTGGTTTTGGGATGAAGGTAATGCTGGCCTCATAGAAAGAGTCTGGAAGTTTTCCTTCTCTTTCTATTTTTTGAAACAGCTTCAGGAGAATAAGTATTATTTCTTCTTTGAATGGTTGGTAGAATTGCCCAGGGAATCCATCAGGCCCTGGACTCTTGTTTTTTGGGAGATTTTTGATCACTGCTTCAATCTCATTACTGGTTATTGGTCTATTCAGGTTGTCAATTTCTTCCTGTTTCAGTTTTGGTAGTTTATAGGTTTTCAGGAAGGTATCCATTTCTTCCAGGTTGCTTAATTTATTGGCATATAGTTATTGATAATAATTTCTGATAATTGTTTCTATTTCCTTGGTGTTAGTCATGATCTCTCCCTTTCATTCATAATTTTATTAATTTGGGTCCTTTGTCTTTTCTTTTGGTAAGTCTGGCCAGTGGTTTATTGATCTTATTAATTCTTTCAAAGAGCGAGCTTCTAGTTTCGTTGATCTGCTCTACTGTATTTCTGGTTTCCAATTCATTGGTCTCTGATCTAATCTTAATTATTTCTCTTCTCATGAGTGGCTTAGGCTTCATTTGTTGATTTTTCTCCAGTTCTTTATGGTGTAAAGTTAGTTGGTGAATTTGGGATTTTTCTATTATTTTTGAGTAAGGCTTGGGTGGCTATGTATTTCCCCCTTAACACCGCCTTTGCAGTATCCCATAGGTTTTGGACCAATATATTTTTGTTCTCATTGGTTTCCATGAATTGTTTAAGTTCTTTTTTGCTTTCCTGGTTGACCCAAACATTCTTAAGCAGGAAGGTCTTTGGCTTCTGAGTGTTTGAATTTCTTCCAAATTTTTCCTGTTATTGAGTTCTAGTTTCAAAGCACTGTGGTCTGAGAATATGCCAGGAATAATCTCAATCTTTTGGTATTGATTGAGACCTGATTTGTGACCCAATATGTGGAAGAAACTCTTAAAGGTAAAGAACAAACAGGGTTGATGGAGGGAGATAGGTGGGGGATGGGCTAGATGGATGATAGGTATTAAGGAGGGCACTTACTGTGATGAGTACTGAGTATTGTATGTAAGTGATGAGTTACTGCATTCTACTCCTAAAACCAATATTGCACTGCATGTTAGCTAACTAAAATTTAAATAAAAATTAAAAAAAGAAAAGTTTGCCTCCCCAACATGGGTAAATTTGAAACCCAAGCAATGCAAAGGCTCTACTCAAACAAATTACATTAGAATCCCTGGGGATGGAGCCCATGAATAAGTATACTTAAAAAGCTCCCCAAGGGTGCCAGTGTGGCTCAGTTGGTTAAGTGTCTGCTTTCAGCTCAGGTCATGATTCTGGGGTCCTGGGATAGAGGCCCTCACTGGCCTCCCTGCTCAGCGGGGAGCCTGCTTCTCCTTCTCCCTCTGCTGCTCTCCCTGCTTGTGCTCACTCTCACGTTCGCTCTGACTGTGTTAAAATCCATAAATGAAATCTTTAAAAAAAAAAAAAAAAAAGCTCTTTAGCAGATCTCAATGTATAGCCAGACTGAGAACTATTCTTTTGGGATGTTGGTATTAACATCATTCAATCTGAATGACTCTCAGGTCCATTGTTTTTAGTTTAAATTTGTACAATTTCCAGAAGAGAGAATATAAATGACCTGGTTTACATTCAGAGGATACTACTGAAAAAAAATTAGCTATTGCCAAGAAAGCAAAGTCATATTGGGGATGGCAGCTGGGACTCCATGCCTATGGATCAGTTCAACTACTGGGAGCTGAGCAGCCACTCAGAATATGTCCATTATACCACCCATGAGTGTGATGGGAAGCTTCATGCTTAACTAATTATCCCTTCTTCCCTAAGAACACACAGATAAAATGGCACCACAGAGTCCAGATTCCAGCAGGGTAGCCTGGATGAGTCCAGGATGTTTCATGCACCCTACCCAGTGCATTTATTCATTCAAACACCAACATCACGCAACAAAAGTTCTGCATTAATGAATATATAAGAATGGCTTGTTATTATTGTAACACAGCCAAGTTTCTGCTTCTGTTTACTTTATAATTGTATGTGAAACAGTAGTTTAAACAATAAAAGAAAAGCTTCTCTTAACGAGATAAGGATTTCCCAGACAAACTTACCTGCACCAAACTCCTCTTTTTTCTTAATAAATAACATAAAGATGAACTTTGTTCTGCATTTAATCCTAACACAAACTTGGAATTAAGGAAGTTCGAATGAACTTCTTTTAATGTAATAAACAGCTATCCCAGCTATGACCAGATATAAAAGGAAAGCACGTTAGTGGAATAATATGTGGAATAACCTATTAGTCAAAAACATTATATGTACTTCCAAACACAAGCTTATGGAAAATTCCTAGAAGTACCCAGCACCAGGGAAAATTGGAAATCAGGGGCTGCTTTCCAGATAGCCACTGTTTTTAATGGGTGACCAAACCAAAACTCAAAGAGATCATAAAGCATCTCAAGATAGAATGTGATGGAGAGGCAGAATGAGTTAGGGGTACATGAGTCACAACAGCCCACAGCAAGTTTGCATCAGGAGCCCAGCCCTGCCCCTGGAGGCTCCACCCAGTAGCTGTGGGATGAGCTGCTCAGTCTCCTTCACAACACCCTTGAATCCCAAACACACGAGAGTCTAGGTGTCATGAAGGAACAACTATATATTCATACCGTTTACAATGTGGTTGGGGAGAGGAGATAAAATAATGGAGACCTAAAGTGCCAGACAAAATATATAATGACTGTCCCACAACAATGGAGAGTTATCTTAGTTTGGGCTCCTCCAGAAGCTGAATTTGAGAAAAGGAATTCAAGCACAAGTACTTTGAGAGGTACAGAAAAACAGCAGTATGGGATGGTAACTGAGACGGGGATGAGAAGGCAGACAATAAAGGACATGTCCACAAGCAAGCTACCCCTACCAGCAGTTGGGGCTCAACCCCAATCTGGGAGCCCGTGAAGGACACCCGTTAGGATTATGCCATCTACAGTGAGGGAGGGGGGCATTTATACAGCAACTCTCATCAGTCATCCGTTGAAGGGTGCCATGGGGGAAACAGGTGTTAATACCTCGGAATTCAGGCCCACTGGGCATATGGGCAGACTGGCTGCAGCAGTCAGGAAAAGTCCTCAGCAAGTGAGACGTGTTCTGGGAATTGAATGCAGTTCACCTATAATGACATTGTAAGACTTGAAAGGATACCGTGGGTACTGACAGCCACTGCTACAAAGTGGAGTGGCATGGCGCGCCTGGGTGGCTTAGTCGGTTGAGCGTCCCACTCTTGATTTTGGCTCAGGTCATGATCTCAACGTCATGAAATTGAGCCCTGCTTCCTTCTGGGCTCTGCGCTCAGCAAGGAGTCTGCTTGAGATTCTCTCTCCCTCTCCCTCTGCCCCTCCCCACTGCACTCTCTCTCTCTAAAATAATAAATAAATAAATCTTTAAAAAAAAAAAGTGGAGTGGCAAATTAGGCACCATGGATAGCACACTAAATGTGACCCAAGGATACCTATGTTTGAGGCCAGTATCAATAATACCTACTCCTGGGGGTGTTGTGAGAAGCAGATGCAAATAGATGAACACTCTATCAGACAAAGCATAATTTGCACGGTAGCTAAAATCATCAACTGACAATTTTCAGAACTGAAGTACTATACCGAGTACTGGAAAAAGACATAGCCTTTAGAGTCACAGTCTTAGGTTCAAGTCCCAGATCTACTACTTCCTGACTATAGGGCCTTGGTTCAATGACTTTAAACTCTCTTTATCTATCAGATGGGACCAATTAAGAACACCTAACTCATAATGTTGCTATGGAATTAAAGGCCCTTAAGCATGTAAACCATCTAAGACAATGTCCAACAAATGGTACAACTCCAAATGTTATCAATCGTTATCATCATCTTCCATATCACCCTTAAATAGAAATCTATATTAGGTCAGACTGCCATAAACAAATACCCTAAACTGGATAGAAAATATATTTTCCCACAGATCTGGAGACTGGGAAATTCAAGAGCTGGGTGCTGGGCAATTCAGTTTCTGGTGAGAGCTGTCTTCCTGGCTTACAGATGGCTGCCTTCTTGCTGTGTCCTCACATGGCAGAGATAGAGGGAGATCTCTTTCTCTCTTCCTCTTCTTATAAGGCCACTAATTCCATCATGAGGCACCACGATTATGGCCTATTGTAACCCTAATTGTGTCACAAAGGCCCCACCTCTAAATACTATCACCTTGGGGATTAGGGCATTAACATATGAATGGGAGAGGGAATACAAACATTCATAATAAAATGTCTGAATGTCTACATAAAGTGAATACTAATAGAGTAAATTCTGTAACAGTTATTCTCCATTGATGCATATTAAAAGGTAGTGTACAATGACAATAAATGGATAGTTAGAATAACAGAAAGAGAAGATTAGAAGGCAATGAGTGGAGATTATGGAGTGATTAAAAATTTTTTTTTCATTTTATGTTACTCTGTTTCCAGGTCACCTAAAAGCAAATGTTCAATGTTTTCTCCTTGTACACGGTATTGTCTGTGTTGCTTGCTAGTGGACAGCTAAATTACACTAGCAAACAAATGCAACCAGGAGAGTATAGTGTGTGCAAAACTGAAACCAATTCCTATTATGGCAAACCATTTTTTTTAATGTCTCCTTCTCCGCTCTAGTAAATAGGACATAGAGAACATAATTGAATATTTGATGATTGAAAATCTTTCAGTGTCTGTGGGTTCTCATCAGTTCTCATCACACAGTCTGTAGGTGTACTTGTGGGATAGCAACAGATTGGACAGAATCGTTAATGGCCTTAAGATACTCCCAGAGGCTTTGTTTTATCTGTGTCCTTTAAAAAAATAAATACTTGGTATCAGTTTGGTAAAGATTTTGTGAATTTTCTCTATCTGATTGAGTTTAGGGGGATTTTGTTTACTGCTCTCTGAATGAAATGAGCTCTCCCTTTCTCTGCACACAGAGTGGGAAAGGATGAGAGGCTCTCTCATCATCTCCCTGAGCATTTGGGGACTAGATACGTTCTAGACCTGGAGAGGGAATTAGTGTGCCCAGCCTCTTGTCCAGCTATGGAGCCTATAAGCATTCATCTAGGGGAATCTCCTCCTAGATATGTTCTGAGTCCTTCAGTGAAGACTTGTTCATATGATCCATGCCAACCCCACTCCAACGGGCTCTGCTCTGGCCTTTCTTCCTTTTCCCAATTCTGCCCTTACCTAAGGGCCTCTCCTAAAGCAATGAGACATCCCAGGATGCAGTTCCTCATGACCTATCCTGTACAGTCTCCTACCAGCTATATTCCAGAGTTCTGGAAGTTGTAGTCTGCAGATAGACCTCTTAATGGATATCAGAAAGGAGGAGTCTTGGGGGAAGTGTAGGAGATTTGAGAGACAGGTCACAGACATTTCTTGTTCAGAAGATGATTCTTACGCAAATGAAAACACCTACCTGATTCATCAACTGGGGAGGACTCTGAGTCCAGACTCAAGGGCGATCATTGGCCTTCATCAAAGTTTTCTCCTCTCTCTATAATATTCTGGTTCAGTGGGTGGATGGAATTTGTGAAGCAATTGAATGCTTTTCAAAATCGAATCCCAACCATGTTGCAGGAATAATTATCTAGCTGGACTCAACTATTTTTGTTTTCTTCTCAGTTTATAGCTTTGGTGCCAGCTTTTTTGTGGTTATTTGTGGTATGTTTTTTTAAGATTTTATTTATTTATTTGACAGAGAGAGAGAAAGAGCACAAGCAAGGGGAGTGGCAGGCAGAGGGAGAGGGAGAAGCAGGCTCCCTGCTCAGCAAGGAGCCCAATGCGGGTCTCGATCCCAGAACCCTGGGATCATGACCTGAGTCGAAGGCAGATGCTTAACTGACTGAGCCACCCAGGTGCCCCTATTTGTGATATTTTAATTGGAAGTTTAAAGGATACTTATCAGTTGCTTATCAGCTACCATAGCAATGCAGAAATACCAGAATAAGCATACTAAATTTCCAGTTACAGTGAAAGTTACACACAAGTTATCTAACCATCAGCCAAAATTGCTGAGAACACGTAAAATAGTGCCAGATTCTATGCATTAAAGTTCTTGCACTTGGCTCATGAGAAAGCCCTCAAAACTACCAGTTATTGAATCTAGCAGCCATTCTATTTTTTCTCCTCAAACAACCCAATTTTTAGGTGGGTACATTACAACCCCAAATAAGAGATTCATTTTTTCAGCCTTCCCTGCTGCTAAGAGTGACCATGTAACCAAATACTAGCCACTAAAAACTAGAAATACTGGATAGGACTTCCAGGAGTATCCCTGAAAGAGAGGAACTGCTCTCTTCTTCCATACCTCCATCCTGCTGCCTGGAATACAGAGGGGGTGACTGGAGCTCTAGCAACATCTTAGAACATGAGGATGAGGGGTGCCTGGGTGGCTCAGTTGACTGAACATCCAACTCTTGATTTTGGCTCAGGTCATGATTTCAGGGTCTTGAGATGAAGCCCCACGTCAGGATCCACGCTCAGTGGGGAGGGAGTCTGCTTCTCTCTCTCTCTCATTCTCCCTCTGCCCTTCCCCTTGCTCATGCCCTCTCTCACTCTAAAATAAATAAATAAATCTTTAAAAAAAAAAAATGAAGATGAGAGTTACGTGCTAGCAAAAATAGAGCAGAGAGCCCGAGTCACCAAGAACTTTCTTGAGTCCCTATTCCAATCTTATATTTCTGAGTAACAAACCACCGAAAATTTGGTGGCATAAAACAACAGCAATTATTTACTATAATTGTCTCTCAGGGGTCTAGGAGTTGACTAAGCCTAATGGGTCAGTCCTCGCTCAGGATTTCTCACGTGGGCTGGTTTCATCTCGTGGACTTCCTCCCTCACATATGTGAAGGTTCACGCTCACTATTGGCTGCAATCTGGACTGCAGCTATAAGCCAAAACACCTACACGTGGCTTCCCAGCGTGGCCTGGACTTCATTCCAGCATGGCAGCAGAAACAATCAAGTGTTGTATAGCCCCTTGTGACCTAGCTTCAGAAAACACAGTGTCACTTCTGCTACTCTCTGTTGGTTGAGGCAATTGCAAGTTTTGCCCATGTTCAAAGAGAGGTGTCTCAATATTTACCTCTGGGGGAGGAGGACAGGGAATGGCAAGATCATAATTTAAAAAGAGCAGAAGATATTGTTATAGCCATCTTTGAAAGATAAAATCTGCCATAACCCCATACTAGCCCTGAATTACCTACTTCCAGATTTATGTTATGGGAGAAATAAACATCTATCTTGTTTAAGCCAATGTTGTTATGGATTTTTCTATTATGAGCAGCCCAACCTGATCCTAACTGATACAGCTCCCAAGGCCATCACTCATAGTTGCTGTCCATTTACTTTACACACAACTCTAACCAGCTTGTTTCATCTAGACTCTCCTTCTAAAGAAGATTGATGACAACAGAAGAGAAAGGGGGAAAATGCTGTTAGAATCAAACCAGGCACACCCATAGCAACAAAAAACTGAGGAAAGAAAGTGAAAAGTCAGAAAAAGTCAACCCCATCACACTCAAGAGGCTCAGCTATCCGTGGCCATTCAGGAAAAAGACAAGCAGCAGTACATGAATCAAAACACCCCCGAGATTATGAACAAATTCAGAAGAACTCAAGAATTAATGAGGGCCCTAAAATATTAAAAAGGATAGAGGTTTATTCAAGACAGTCCTATTAAAGATAATTTTTGTACATATTATTACTGAAGACAATCTCTGTGAAAAGATTTTCTTGTTGGTTTTTCAAACATGATTGCATATTCTTATATTCTTACCTTAAGAGAATCTGTGAGAGATAACTTATTAATTCCCAATTCCATTTTTGAATTAAATAAAGGAACAAACAAAGAAAGCAGAAACGCATTCTTCATTCAGGAAGAAATGTTCAAATTAAGCTCAGGGCACTGGGAGTTTTGTACCTGGAGGGGTTCCTGCAGAGTGGCCTGTCCCTGTCCTGGGGGCACACCAGCATCCCTCCCCTGGTAAATGACACAACAGGTTCTTTCAATGGGAAAGCCCACAGTCTGCAAAATCACCCCGGTCTCCACCTTCCCATTTACAAACTAGAGTTAGCATTGTCTTTCACAGTTAATGATTCTATTTTGTTTGGGGCCTCAATATTTTTCTTGTTTTTCCTGCTTCTAAAACACCTTGGAATTAACCAATACTAAATTGAGCTTGGAAACTCAAAAAACGAAGTGTACTTCAGCTAACATCTTCCTCCTTCCATCAACCCCAAAGGGTAAAACATTTTTTTTTTGAGCTATGAATTTACTTCTTTACCAGCAGTGTTAAAAAAAAAAAATAAGAACCTAATTCCTAGGCATATTTAAGTCCTTCCCTTCTTGATTCTATTTGGCTTTGCTGAAATTAAGTCTCTACAAACACTTCAGCCTTCAGAATTTTCTACACTTCAGTATATTCAGAAATAGAGTAACATTTGCCAAGAAAATGGCTCCCTTTTTATTGTTTCCCCGGCATCCACTGCACCGCACCGAAGCCACAAGGCATTGCTCAGATAGACTCCTACCCTCCTGTAGCTTCTATTTTAATGTGCTATCATATATTAATTTATCAATGTTAATTAAGGTCTTTAATCCTTCAACTTCTCTATTTAGGATACATCAGTGTGTCCACCACAGGAAAGATCTAGAGAAAGATGACTTAGCTTTGTGAAATGTTCAGCTGCTTTAGAAAAATCGTACCTGAATGGGGTTAAATCCGCATGGTTTTGAGTGAGGGCCGTGAGCTGGCTTTGGTGGCCTCGTACCTAAGAAAGGCATACAAGCTGCAGCTCTGAATCTAGAACTGAGGTAAAAGTTTTAAAAATCTGAAATCTTGACTAGCATGACGAGAGAAGGCCAAAAGTGTGGACAGAGGCCAGCTGTATGCCATGGGCTCAGTAAGAAGAGCAG
The DNA here is from genome assembly GCF_002201575.2 of Neomonachus schauinslandi. NCBI lineage: Eukaryota > Metazoa > Chordata > Mammalia > Carnivora > Phocidae > Neomonachus > Neomonachus schauinslandi. The sequence goes on along the minus strand of NC_058403.1, from coordinate 87,059,079 downwards.
GGACTGGGCCGGCTGCAAGTAGCAACTTCTTCAGAAACAGCTGATTGGTTTTATATATGAGATATCGTTAAAGTGTTATCTTTTGCATTTTCCCCTTCACCACAAATTTAATAACTTTATTTTCACTGCAGCTCCATCAATTTTAGTTTGGATGTGCTATGATTCACTTCCCCAGAGCGTTTGCATAATACATATCCCACAGGTTTCATTTTTGTAAATCACTGCTTTTCGGGGAGAAGGGGGGTGGATTCCAGGCGCACTCCAGCCTTTGAGTAGGTTTTGAGACCAAAAGGAGATTGCATATCCTGATGGCTCAGTTATCTCTGCTGTTGACTGAGAAATTATTTTCCCTATAACACTTCCGTTTGTATATTTGATAAAGTTAATATCTGTGAAATCAGTTGATTCTCACTGCACTCAATTATACCGGAATAGACAGAAGATTGACTTCCTGATATTGACAAGAGAGAACTCTCAATGTCTTTTGACTTATTATCTCTGGCATTTGGAAAGAATTACAATAACACATAAAATTACTTCACAGGGTATGTTTAGAGAGCAAAGAAAATTAATGGAGGGATGGATTCTTGGGGTATTTTTGCCTTTTGACGAAGATTTCTATTTCCTGTCAAACACTTTCTCTGAAATGAGCTGGAGGAACACAGTGTAAATTGATTTATCCGCACCTCAAGAAATACCTGAGGTTTAATTGCCTCTGCAATATTTACGCTTACATAAATAATTCAATGGCAAATTAATCCAGCTTTTGTAATTACCTCCCATAGAGGCACATGGCTCAGTCCCAAGGACTTAATTGCGGCTTGATGAAGGTATTTTGGTCACTACAACCAATAAACCATATAGAAATTTTTGAAGACATAAAGGAAAGAAATCCACAGCTTTCAAACCTAAGCTCTTAGGAAGAAATATGGTATTTGCAGTTGATCCTGACTGCTGTGGGCTGCAGGAAACATAGCTCTATTAATGAACTTTCTAAAAATACATTATTTTCCCACCTCATCCATGAGCTCATAGCACACTGGGTCCTTAAATCAGCAGTTGGGGGACATATGTCTCACATGACGGGGGACAAACAGCTATCTCTTCCATAGTATTTTGTTCATCATCTGTAGTCAGCCGACGCTGAGCCACCTGTCTCCCTTCACTTTGCTCCCTGTCAACTTCTCCCCAGAGCCAAAGCTATGGTCCCAGACACAGCTTTCGAGTTGAGGGGAGGCAGGTGAACTCAGTGCTGGCATCTTACTGGATCCTTCACCAACCAGGTGATAATTTGCTCTTTTTCCAAGAATTTATATTTAAAAAGCCAGGAGCCAACACCCACCCAAAAAAATAAAGATAAAAATCATACACCCTGTCATTCGCTACTTGGAATGGTAACTAAAATTGCCATCGAATTGTATAGCTTATTAAATGGTGCGGTTGCTCTATCTGCTTATCCTATTCCTAACTGAACTGGGAAGGAATTTGTGTACCTCAGTTGCATAGAAAAGGAAGTACAGGTTCGAAGAGGCTGATAATAATTTGTAGAGCCAAGCTCAAATGCAGATCTTCTCATCCTACCCTGCGTGCACTCTGAGGGGAGGGACTTTGGTTCACTACTCTCTACCCAGACCTAGAACAGTGTCAGCACATAGTAGGTTCTCAGGAAATATTTGTGCAAATGAATGGATTCTAAGTCCCATGCTCTTTGCTCTGTACCCCATTGTCTTCCTGGGAAATGATACTTCCACACTCCACTCTCCTTCCCACATCTAGCCTGTCCTTCCAATTTCGGTGATTGTCATCTAGACTTCAGAACACACATCTCCGTCATAAAGCCTTCCCACATGATTCTGCTCATATCAAATTATCTCATAATTGAGCATCTCATCATGCCCTGTCTCACGTTGGCTTCTAAATGTATGTGGGTCTTGTCTCGCAGATCCTTAGGTCTCCGTTATTTCAGCTAAGACTGATGTGTCTGTGTTAATCTGCAGGTGGGAACCATTTGTACTGAAGATTCAATAGCTAAACAGCAAAATGTTGGCAAGGCAGCAAGCTGAATCCTTTTAACTCTTGCTGCTCCAGAGAAGAGTGGATAGTGAAAGAGAAGAAGGAGACATAAAGCCACAGGGAAAGATTCTTCTAGGTCACAGTCAATCCTTCTCCTGCTAAAAAGCTACGATGGCCTAGGAGACCCCACCAGCCACAGAAGGAGGGAAGAGAATTCATTTTATAGCAAGTGTTTTGCATGGTAGAGTTATAGTAGACCTGCACCTTCCAGAACTTGTGCAGAAATAAGTCACACCACTTGCCTGATGGCTCCTGCAATATCCTAGTGAGGAGGAATCCATGAGGAACACCAGCGCCAGCCAGGGGCTCTGCCTGTAAATTACTTTTAAATGTATTTGGGTTTGGGGGTGCTGTTTAAGTAAACAACTTGGCTTTTCTCGTGATGTAGATAAACTCATCCTCAGTTTTTATTTGCATTACAGAGGTAAGAACATTCTTAGGTGCACAAGGTTGTGGTCACTGTTCCAGTGCCTAGACTGAGCTGACAGACGAGGAGGCTGCCTGACAAGGCCAGTTCTTAAAACCCTGAGAGCAGTCTGGCCCTGGATGAGAACATGTAAGAAATCCTTGACTCAAGTGTCTTCCTTTTTCTCTGCACACTTCATATCCTGATCTGCAGGTGCAGAGAGACTTTGCTGGACCCCACCGCTTCCCTCCCCACATTCTAGGCTGGTTCCTAGTACCACCGGCTGCAGATATTTTTGAGTAACTCTCTGCCTACATAAATGGGCAATGTCTTCCTACTCTACTACATCCTGTCTGCAAGGGACCTGGGGGCTTCCTTGGTCTAGCTGAAACTCAGGAGCCATGTCCAATATTTCTCTTTTATCCCCTTCAAGTGTAGGCAAAGGGCTAATGTTTGATATGTGTTTATCGAATGAAAACTCACTCAAGTTTAAGTTTAGGAATGCATAAATACTTTCAAATGTTGAAATATAACAAAACATGGTTCCTTAACTTGTAACCTGTAAATGGATTTCACTGGGCCTCCCTTCAAATTGTATGAAAATTTTCATGCTGGATACAAATGTTCATTTTGCTGGGAGGAGCATAATTAACTGTTATCAGCTTCTCAACAGGATCTACTACCCAAAACATAGAGTTCTGCTATCAAAAACTCTCTAAAGACTCGGAGGAGGGGGGGAAAAGAAAGGCAAAGAGATCTCATCATTTTAAAAAATAGATGATGTTTCTGCAGAGTCAACAATCCTCTATTATATGAGGCTCCTGTCTAGGATCGGGGAGGGGAAGACAAAAGGGTGTCACTGCAGACCTGCATTTCTTCTAAATCAATATTTACAGGCTTTGTTACATCAGAGAACCCACTCTAATAGTCACATTTTGACGGTCATGGGCATAGCTTCATGTAACTACAGGACGCAGTCCGTCTAGAGAAAGCATGTAGCAAAATTAGCTCCTATCTAAAAAGCAAGGGTAAAGAGTCTCTTCTGAGAAATATTTGAGGGCTCCATCAATTCTAAGAGCCTCTCTTAGTCCTTTGATATTCAAATCATTCTCTTTTAAAGGGCCTCTCCTGCCATCATCACAGCTGATTTTGCTTTCTTCAGTTGTTAACTGGTCTAACTGCCAGATTCTCATTTCTCTTTCCCAGCATTGCTTGCAGGAAATCCCACATCTTTTGTAGGATTCACAGTTTCACATTTCCACCGGCCTTGTTTTTGCACTGAAACATGGGGTGTGATGCACTGGGTGGCTGGACACAAGGATGAAGCAGGTAGGGGTGTTTAAGAGCAGAGATTTTATAATTGGTCGGTTAATTAGTGAATATTTTTATGCAGCTATGTTCTACAACTTTGTCACTGTTGTGACTCACATAATAAATATTCGGATAATCAGGACCCCCCCCCCAATACATCAAAATGTTAACAACAGCGATCTCTATGTGGTGGGATTATGGGTAATAAAAATGATAACAGACATTAATTGAGCGTTCACTATGCATGCTAAGGACTTTACAAGCATGACCTCAGTTAATATTCACAGAAACCCCCCTGAGAGAGCTGCTATTATTTTCCTTCTTTTCAAATGAGGAACCTGAGTTTTACAGAGGTTAAAATACTCACCAAGGTCACACTGGGAAGTGGCAGGGCTGGGATCTAACTTGGTGGGTCTGACTTCAGAGTCCAGACTCTTAACCTCCCACTTATTTGTACTTTCTTCCTTCATACAAAGAAAATTTATTACTGGTGACGTAAAGGGGAAAAATTATTATTTCTTAAAACCACTGAGTAAAACTATCACCTTATACAGCTTTTCAAAGTCATATTCTCCAATCTGTTTATGGTCCATTTGATAAATATCATCTATCAAAGCTTATTTCTCGGGTGCCTGGGTGGCTCAGTCGGTTAAGCGACTGCCTTCGGCTCAGGTCATGATCCCAGGGTCCTGGGATCAAGTCCCACATCGGGCTCCCTGCTCTGCGGGGAGCCTGCTTCTCCTCCTCCCCCTCCCCCTGCTGGTGTTCCCTCTCTCACTGTGTCTCTCTCTGTCAAATAAATAAATAAAATCTTTAAAAAAAAAAAAAAGCTTATTTCTCTGGGATTTTATTAGACGTGGCACTTAAATTTCTTTTTAAAAATGAACATTTCAGTCAAAGGTTTTCAATCACTAACCAATCTCTGACTAGAAGCCTGTGGCATTTGCTGTTTGCAAAGTTCCTCTTTTGGTAAGAATGCTAACTCACCTCTTGCTCCTAAACTCAACACTTGATGTGGAACATTACATCAAAAACTAATGATGTAATGTATGGTGATTAACATAACATAATAAAATTAAAAACAAAAACAAAAAACTCAACACTAAGCTCGCATAGAGAGAGCTAAACTAAAGAGGAAGGGCTAGAAACCGCATTCTGTCCCGCGGGGAACAAGAAAGATTTGGAATTTGTATTTAATCATTTGTTCAGTGGATTTTAAATATTACTTGTATAGATTTCCGTTCATTTTACATGTTATTAATATTAATGCTTTATTCATAATATTTATGTAGTAATGTGATTGTATTAGAGTTCTCCAGAGAAACAGAACCACTAGGATATATAGAGATATATATAAGAGGAGATTTATTATAGGAATTGGCTCACACAGTTATAGAGGCCAAGAAACCCACAATCGGCACTATCTGTGGTCTGCAGGCTGGAGACCCAAGAAAGCTGATGGAGTAATTCAGTCCAAGTCAATAGGCCCAAGAAGCAAGGGGAGTCAATGGTGTAACTCCCTGTCCAGGGGAGGCTAGAGGGTAAGTCCCAGAGTCTGAAGGCTCAAGAACCAGGAGCTCCAATGTCCGAGGGTAGGAGAAGATGGATGTCCCAACTCAAAATAAAAGAGAATTCACCATTCCTCCACCTTATGTTCTATTCAGGCCCTCAACAAATTGAATGATGCCTGCCAAACTTGGTGAGTGCAATCTTCTTTACTCAATCTACCAAATTAAATGCTAATCTCTTCCAGAACATCCTCAACAGATACCACCTAGAAATAATGTTTTTACCTGCTATCTGGGGATCTTTGATTCCAGCCAAACTGACACATAAAATTAGCCATCACAGAAGTGCCTGGGTGGCTCAGTCAGTTAAAGCATCCAACTCCTGATTTTGGCTCAGGTCATGATCTCAAGGTCATGGGATCAAGCCCCATGTCAGGCTCTACAGTAAGCAAGGAGTCTGCTTGCGATTCTCTCTCTCCCTCTCCCTCTCTCCTTTCCCACTCTCTCTCTCTCAAATAATAAATAAGTAAATCTTAAAAAAAATTAATCATCATGGTGACCATGGATAACCTGAACAGCCCAGGCCCTAGGAAAACCACATATGTCAGGCTGTTCAAAATGTCTGTTAGGAGCCTTGAGTAGCCAGCTATAGGATGGGAAAGATGATAAGAGGAGGAGCAGGGCTGGGGCATACTTCAACCCAATTTTGGGAATGATAAAGAGATAACGGAAAGAATATGGTCTCAGGAGGCAGACTAGGAAGGACTAGTGTTTCTCCTTGGCACAGTGGTGTGGGCAGCAGTTCTGTGGCAATGTGGGTGGTGGCCAGTACAAAGGGAGCTTGTCCAAGCTCTGGTGCCTTCAAGACTGGAGTAGCTTGGCACATCAGATTCATACGTTCAGAAAGAAATAGCAGAATCCTCAGTGCCTTCCATGACCCTCTGTAGCAGCAACATCAGTCTTATTGAAGCCTGGTTAGATTTTTTTCAGTTTTCTTTCTAAGAAGCTAAAATACTGAAGACATATCTTGGACTGAATAAACCCATGGATGAAAGGACTCCAAAGGATAAAAGCAGGAATTTGATACTGAGAAAATGGCCTCATTGGTACCGCAGGCTGGTGAAGCAGAAGTCCTAAGATATATTTAAAGAGCTTATGTGCTCTTTTATATGATTTCTCCACCTTAGTTTAATTGATCTTTATGGAACAGAAATGTAAGGGGTTTTTATATTTATATAATTAAGCCTATCAGCTTTGTTTATAATATTTTTATATTGCTCTCACATTAATAATAATTTAGAGCACACCCTGTATGCTAAGCATTAGGCTAAAGACTTAAATTAGATAATTTTATTCAACCCAACAATAGCTCTAACTTTGTTGCCCTTCACAACCAGGATAATAAGCCATTTTCATATCTTATAATTCTGTATTCTTTTTGTAATTTCACACATTTTTATTTACAACCTGAATGGACTAAGACCCCAGGCCCTATTGCATGGAAGTTCAAAAGACCTTATTTCCACCAATGAAATGTGAGCAGAAGTGATGTGTGCCATGTCCAGGCCAAGACTTTTTTTTTTTTAAGATTTATTTATTTATTTGAGAGAGATAGAGAGTATAAGTGGGAGGGGCAGAGGGAGAGGGAGAGAGAGAATGTTAAGCAGACTCCCCACTGAGTGTGGAGCCCAATACCGGGCTCAATCTCACGACCCTGAGATCATGACCTGAGCTGAAATCAAGAGTCCGATGCTTAACTGACTGAACCACCCAGGTGCCCCCAGGCCAAGACTTTTTGGAAAAGAGTCTACCTCCTCCACACTTTATTTCCCCTTTGACCAGGTAGATGAAGAAGACAGAAGACAGAAGAAGAAGGCTATCCAGTGAACTTTCTGAAATAACGGATATATTCTGTACCTGAACTATCTCTTATGGTATCCCCTAATCACATGGGAACCTTTGATATCTGGTTAGTACAACTGGGGAATTGTGTTTTTAATTTAACCTACTCTAATACCTCTGGTAAAGTAATTCTAATTAATTTAAATTTGTTATGGAATTCATCAAATAGAGTACTTGTGGGTTGAGACTGAAAATACATGGGAAGGAAGCGGAAAATGTAAATGTTCCCTAAATTGGTAGATCCGTTTAGCAGCAGTCAAATAATAGCCAATACTTTGGGAATCAACATACGGCAAATACAAAAAAACCGTAAACTCTTGATATAGTTACAGTTGATATTTCCACAGTTTCCTTCTGACTGGGTAACAAATTAGACTCCCCTTTACTACAGAATTAATTTGCCTCTCCATTGGTAAATAAATTATATTTTGAGGCAGCCTGACATGAGGTACACAGGCATAAAGCCACCTTTTAAAAAATCTATTGGTTCCCTAGAGCACTTGTATCTTTTATTGGTATTTATTATTACAACCCAAAGCTTCTAATGGTTATGAAACTCAGCTAGTCTGCACGCTTTCAGAACAAATAAGGACACTGGAGTAGGTCCCGAACATCACTGCCATACGTTATTCTCAAGACAGTCAGGAAGACCAGCGCCCTGCTTTATAAATGGGTTTATGCTAAAGTTCTAGAAAGCAAGCTTTTATTCTTCCAGTGGAGTGTTGAAAGAAAACATGGAGCATACATTCTTAATTGGCTATTAACATTTTAATTGTGAAGGCTGGAGAAGATGCTGGCCCACAGCTCCCTTACACACTCTCACATGCAGAAATCAGTTATAAATGAAAAGAATATTTAGACATTCCAAACCCAGAAAACTCTGATTGCTTTTTAGCTTCAGTTTATTTTACAAATAGCTCTAGCTACCACTGGGAAAGGTTTTGGTGATGAATGTAAAAGGTAGTGAGCCCTCACTACGGAAGGGGATGTCAATTTTATGAAAGGCAAGTCTATGAGAATGATCCATGTTTCATTATCCACCCTCAGGTTTCTCTAGCACCTTCCTTTAGGAGGACCTCTTGGCTCTTGGTTGCAGAGCCTGTGATTCAGAGTCAGAGCTGTGATTCAGGAGCCATATCATGGCTCCTCCTCTTATTAGATGAGTGACCGTGAGCAGGTCACCTCCCTGAACCTCAGTTTCCTCTTCCCTGTGCAGATCAGGGGTGCAGCATAATGTAATTGCACATCATTAGGATTCAATACGTGTAGCTATTCTCTATTTTTGGAGATGTCTCCACCCTCCTCCTATGTAACAAGACTCCTTACATGGACAATGTCGAGTGCCACATGGCAACTTAATCATTTTTAAAACCTCAAAACTCTTTCAACTGAAAACAGCCTCATAACGTAACTGAGAAATATAAACACATTTTAGGAAGCAGATAAAAGGGAAGCTACTCCAAACAGTAATGTATATGGGTCACTCCAGTTACAGATCAGAGAGATGGACGATTAATAGATCCTCCGAATAGGTCTTAGTCAGACAGCTCTCCTTGTTATCTTGGAAAGAGATTTCACTGCTTTCCTTACTTATGCTAATGGCTTGCGTAATAAAGTGCAGTCCCTTTAATCTTATAAAATAAAATTATTATGATCACAGAATGGATAACTAATGCCGGGCCCTCCACCTTTCTCCTATTTGTTACCTTGGATTTATGTGATTTGCATGCTTGTCTTATGCTTAATAGGTAGATGTTGGACATGGCAGAAATCTGAATGACCTGAAGCTTTTTCCACGTGGTTCAGATCCAAGCTTTCATTCAAGTAAGGACTTCAAATGTTGAATATCTGGTGTGTGTCAGGTATCTACTAAGATACTGGAGGAGATCATACAGGACAGATGTCCTCAAATATACCCCGATGCAGCCCTACTTCTCAACTTCCCTGCAAATTGCCCTCCCTTTCCTTATTTACTTATGGTTTAAAGTGATGAGGAAGGCCTCAAACAGTGAGGGGATTATAAAAGATGTTACCACACAGACAGAAGCTAACTGTATATAAGCATTTTTTAAAAATTATTTCTCCTATGAGCTGTGCTTTAACAACATACTGTGTTTGTCCATGACAAACTGCTTCCAGCAAGTTTTCTAAGATCCTTCAATTGATCTCTGTCAGCATGGCTTCAAGCCAGGGATCCTGAGCAGAATATAGCTTCTGAGGGGGTGGTACACAAAAATGCAAAGGCATGTGTGGCAAACACAGTTAGCTGTCCAACAAGTATCTGTGCTCCTTCTCCAGAGCGCAGGGTTGCTAAAGGAAGCAGCTGCCCAGCCGGGGAACAGTCACCCCCATCCGCACCCCCACCCCCAGAATCTAGACGTAGCCCTGTACTTACTCGTACTAAGGGGATATGAACAGAAAGGACATATGTCAGGTCCTGGACGAGACAGTTAAAAAGACGGTGAGCCTCCTCCACATGCTCTCCTCCGATGTCCAAGCTCGGGGTGACATTGGAAGTAATAGGTTGAATACTGTGAAGCCACAAAATAGAATAAGTCTGAATCCCTGAATCACTTGTCAGAGGAGAGGAGACTGCCTTACTAGGAAACACCCACACTGAACTATTTAGCAAGTGAGAAATGAACTGCATCAATGGCGGCAGCTGATTTACCTCAGTGAACAGCATGAGTATGAAAATATACTCAATACAATCCTATGTATCCTTTCCTACAATGGCATCTGACTGTGGGAGTGTACCTAGCTAGCAGAAACAATCATTTTCTGCATCAGGCTGTAGCTAGTTCACACAAGTCTGGTGGGGTGTAAATTAGTCCAACCACTATGGAAAAGTGTTGGGCAAAATACACCAAAGCTGAACCTTTGTATAGTCTATGACCAAACTACATGGAATTCCATCAGAAATGTGTACATATGTTCATCAAAACCATGTACTCCAACATCATCTATACAGACAATGAAATATTATTCACCTTTAAAAGGCAGGGAATTCTGACACATGCTACAACATGGATAAACCTTGAATGATATTATGTTAAATGAAATAAGGAAGTGACAAAAAGAAAACTAACGTGTGACTTCACTTATATGAGGTAACTAGAGTAGTCTAACTCATCAAACCAGAAAGTGGAATGGTAGTTGCTACAGGCTAGGGGAAGAGAGGTCTGGGGAGATGCTGTTTAATTGGTGTAGAATTTTAGTTTTGCAAGATGAGAAGAGTTACGGATATTGCTTGTACAACAATGTGAATGTACTTCACACAAGGATGGTAGACTTTCTGTTATGCATATTTTACCAAAATTAAACATAAAAGCAAAAAACAAAACATGTACTAGAATGTTCAGAGTAACATAATTCATAATAGCCAGAAACTGGAGACTTACCAAATATCCTCCAAGAGTAAAATGGATAAATCAATTGTGGGCTATTCACGCAATGGGATATTATACAGCAATAAGAAATGCATGATCTGTGACATGAAACGATATGAAGAAATCTTGCAAATATAATGATATAATGTTAAGTAGAAGAAGCCAGACAGAAAAAAAAAAATAATAATAAAAATATAGTATGATTCCATTTCTGTAAAGTACCAAAACAGGCCAAACTCTTCAATGTTGTTAGAAGTCAGGATAAGTGTGTGGGTAGTAACTGAATGTAAACCAGGTGGGGGCAGGGAGTATTTCTGTACTATTATTCTATTTCAATTTAAAAGTTTTTATAACAGGACGCCTGGGTGGCTCCGTCATTAAGCGTCTGCCTTCGGCTCAGGTCATGATCCCAGGGTGCTGGGATCGAGCCCCACATCAGGCTCCCTGCGCTGCGGGAAGCCTGCTTCTCCCTCTCCCACTCCCCCTGCTTGTGTTCCTTCTCTCGCTCTCTCTGTCAAATAAATAAATCTTTAAAAAAATAAAAAAAATAAAAGTTTTTATAACAGAACTGTTGAGATAACACATTTCTAAAATTCTCTACATTTTCGGAGCGCCTGGGTGGCTCAGTCGTTAAGCGTCTGCCTTCAGCTCAGATCATGATCCCAGGGTCCTGGGATCGAGCCCCGCATCGGGCTCTCTGCTCGGCAGGAAGCCTGCTTCACCCTCTTCCATTCCCCCCTGCTTGTGTTCCCTCTCTTGCTGTCTCTCTCTCTGTCAAAATAAATAAATAAAATCTTTGAAAAAATAAATAAATAAAATAAAATAAAATTCTCTACATTTTCTCAAAAAAAAAAAAAACCTTACAGACGAAAGGGTAATGGGGAGCAGAATATGCCACTCCCCAGAAAATATGCCACTTTGGTATATTGATTATTTTGAATTAAGGTTACTTAAAAAGCAGCAGGTGCAAGAAGGGCTGTCTGACCTCCTCTGTCCCCCTGAAAGCAGGAAATAAGTCTCCCATGTGAAAGGGACATTACCCTCTACCAGGAAGGCAGAAGGGATCTGGATCACTGGAGACAGGGAATCTAAGGCTGAGAAGACTATATAAACAAACCTTGTTACTGCTTCACTAATTTGCTACCCCAAGCCCAAACCACTTTGTCTTATCAATTCTTCACAAATGTATTGTTTCTTTGTCTAAAAGGCATGAAAGCTGCCTGCTTTGGTCACTTCTTTGAGTCTCATGTTTTTATGTGCTCCCGTATGTATGAAATTAAATTTTTCTCCTGTTAATCTGTCATATATCAACTCAATTATTAGACCAGGCAAGGAACCTAGAGGGGAAGAAGGGAAAAGTTTTCCTCCCTTACAAGGGGGAAAGAAGTCAAAATGCAGCCTTCTTGCCTTAGGGCAGTAGAACCTCCAAAGCAGATGAGGTAAATAAATTTTAAAATTTGTATGTGAATGATCAACTCGAATTAGGACAGCTTAGAATTCCTTATTATTTATTAAACGGCCCACTTTATACAGGTTACCTACTTCCTCATCAAATTATCATTCATCTAGGAGAACCAATAAGAAATGTATTTAACAATTAAAATTCTATGGTAATTTCACACTCAACAATGCCTTGTGTTCATAATTTCAATATTAGATCTGATTGAATATGATTAAATATGGTCTGTGCCTTCCATAACGGGCTGTACCATGGATCTAAATGAACTCATTAGTACCTAATGCTGTAGAGATCTTTCTAAATGCTAATGTTTAGCTGCCTTTGGCTCATTAATTAATTTAAAGATTGTATAATTATCAAAGCTTTTGATTCAAGTACATCTATCACTTTTTATTATTGGATAATGCTTATTTGCATGTGAGCATAAAAAATTAAATTATGTCATCCAAAGACAGGAGCAAAATATCAAATGATCATACAGGATCATTTACATACAATATGTATTTATTTGGAAAGGAAAAAACAAAAGTCGGAGGGGGATGTTCACTTGACCAGATGGGGAGTTGAGACCTTTTTTTACCAAAATAGGAGTGATGAAAACATAAGGAAGGATGGGCAAAGAGTCAATGTTAGGAGAACGTCAGTAGATACTAAACTCAGTGCACGGGAGAGAAGGGGAGTCTGGTTTAATTTGAAAATAGTCCCACCCTAAAAATCCACTCAGAGGAAAATCCAAGTCACTCTTTTGGAACCTGATCACTGGAATCTTCTTTCAAGGACTCTAAGATCACTGGAGGTTGCTTAGAAATCAGAACAACTAGAAATATAATGAGACATTTTTAGATATTTAATGGTTTTCTTACATACTCGGGGTGAGGATTATTAAGTGACAGTCACCTACAAAAAGGTGGTTTGAAATAGGTCTAGTATTCCTTCCAGGTCACTGTCATCACAAACTCAAGAGTCTTATCCTATGAACAAATTAATGTGTTATTCTCGTACTTAAGAGCAAAGGTAAGAATAAAGTACTGGAGGCGCTCTAAGGAAATGGAGAAGTGAAACTAGGAAGTGTTTTGGTAACTCCCAAACAGGAAGCCTACCTACTTCCCTATGATTTCCATCATTAGGAAATCTCATTGCAAATAAGGATAGCAGGGTGGGTACAGAGTTATAAGGAAATATTTTTTGACTGTAACTTACTGATTTCTCTGCTAGTGACTGGATTAAGGGATATCACACACTATAAGTGTACAGCTCCCATGGGAAAACATCTGTGAGAGCATTTTAACCAGAGAGAGCCATCACACCAGATTTTAAGTGATATCTTCTCACAAATCTTTGATACCTTTTGGAGGGTTTGAGAGTGTAAAGGGGATCTCACCTTGATCATTTCCATTATGTTTGCAAATTACTTAGATGTATAGGAGGGATCACTAGGAACTAAATTAAGAGCTCTGGAAGAAAAAGTCAAGGCTGTGATTCAACCTGAAATCAACTGACCCAGATATGAGAACCACAGCAAGGAGGACTACAGAAGGCTCTATCTTTCCAACGTTCTGTTGTGTCCTAACACTCCCAAAACTGGACTTCCAGAGTCATGTCCAAAAATGAAAACCTATTGCTCTCACCTGAATGTTTGTATCTCCCCCAAAACTCATACAGTGGAAATCTAATCCCCAAGGTGATGGTATTAGGAGGTGAATCCTTTGCACTCATGAATGGGATAGTGGCCAGAGCTCCCCAGTCCCTCCTGCTGCTATGTGAGAATACAAGAAATCTGCAATCCAGAGGAGGGTCCTCATCCAACCATGCTGGCTGGCACCCTGATCTCAGACTTTCAGCCTCCATACCTGTGAGAAATAAATTTCTGTTGTTTATAAACCACCTGATCTGTGATATTTTGTTACAGTGGCCCAAACAGAGTGATGTCCATTTTCCCTTATTTGTAGCAATGGCCAGTCAGGTCACACTGTGAGAAAAGTACCCATGTCTTCAGCAATCTAGACATCCAATTCTTTAGAACAGTAAATACTTGCCATATATTATCCAGAATATTTTCATGTATTCACTTAATAAATATTTACACATGAAGCCAACATGAAGTATGTATTAACTGGGATAAAGATTAAATTGCTGTAACAAAGAGTCTCTTAAATAAGATAGAAGTTTCTCTCTCAAGAATAGTATGTCCAGACTTACACAGGTTAGGCACACAGTGTTTTCTAATTGTCATTCCCCCATCCCCAAAGTTATTGTCCTCACTCACACTGCCACAGCTGGCTTGCTCCAACATCCACACTACAGCCTATGGGAAGAGTGAGAAAGCCCAAATCCAGGGAAGCATGCTTATCTTTAACCTGCAGAGTATCTCAAAGTTATACATACTACTGAAGCTCACTTTCTATTTGCCAGAGATTAGTCAGATGTCCACACCCAGCTGGAAAGAGAGTTGACGGCAAGTGGCAGTTTCCCAAAGCCCACCTTTCTGATCTCCCAAATATCCATGTAGATCCTTTTCTTCCTTCACACAGAACACGTTCACCCCTCCCCTAAAAGATGGGGTCAAGGTCCCATCCAACTACTGCACCCAACTGAAATGCACAATGGACAGTCTCCTCCGCCAGATCTGGATGCATCTCCTAGTAGACAAGTTACAGCTCATTCTCTTCCCCATCCCCTGCCTCACCCATCCCTGCACCCACAACATCCTCAATAAACAATGGTGGATAAGATAAGATATGCACAACACAAATTTCTTCTTAGAAAAGAGAAGAATCAAGATAAACAGCAGCCAGTGGTCCTTCGCAATGGTGGAGTCTTGCTGGGCAGTAATTACCAAGGGCCTTGCCTTGGCAGTGGGGTATTTTCTATAGTTAGACCTTGCTTCTGGTTTCAGGGAAGAACTCCCTTGTCCATCCATCCCCTGAGCCCATGGTCTTGCTTCTGGGTGGTTCTTCCTTGTCCACTGTCCCCCATGGTCACATCTGAGCTTGAAGACATTTCCCTCTTGAGCCCTCCTTTGAGGGTACCCAATTCCTTGTAGACTGCTTCCTACCAATGTAGTCTTAGAAGCCTCAGGATTGCATTAAGATTGAAAAATCACAGGCCCGTGGGCTTTTTGGCAATAGAAGTTGCTCAAATACATGATAGGTTTCTGATGTATTTGATTCTGGTCTGACTTAATGTGTCAGTAATCACCCAGAACTCTTTCCTGGGCATGATTTCTTAAGTGTGCTTTATTTCCTGGCTTCCATGTAACTATCACCCTCTCCCCACTTAAATGGCAAGTCCCTTGAAGCCATCTGACACAACAAACTTAATCCAATCTCTGTCGCTCGGTCTAACGCACTTTGTTTGGTAGAGTATCAAGGGCTATGAAGAATACTCTTGTTAACACTTACCTTCTGCCTTTGCGGACTCAAAGCACTTGGGATTCTATCATACCCCAGCTCTTCCTGCAAACTGGCCAGTTTTTGCCTGCACTCATTTCTTTCTTAAAATATCCTGTGAATAGCAGCAAAGAGCAACCAACACACAAATACGCTCACTCTGTCCAACTGCTTTCTCTATTACTAATGACTATATAGACACAGGATCTGTCTTCCACCTGATTGCAGAAGACAGTCTTACTAAATGTTGCCTTGACATCACAAAGTTCATCAGCTTTCCAATATCTGCAATTTCTATTTTTCTAGTGTCCACTGCCTAACACCTAAGGCAATGCCACATATTTAAGATTCTTTGTAATGTTAAGTACTGATTTCTGTATTAGTTACAATAAAAAATGACACTGCAAAAACAGGCATCAAAAACCAGCCTGGTAGGTCAACATAGCAGGGTAACTTCAGGAGTTCATTCAGGAGCTCAAGCCCTTTACATCTGTCGCTCTGCATTACCCTAGGGCACTGCCCTTCACTACGGAAGCTGAGTCAACACTACATCAATGTAGCAGCCTATGGAGAGGGGAAAAGCAAAGACCAAGGACAGCAGCTTTTTCTTTTTTTCTTGAGTGAGAAAGTACTTAGAAGTTACACATATCAATTCTACTTGTGTCGTACTGGCTCAAATTTCATCACGTGGCCACTAAATGAGTGCTTGTATGAATATTGGAAAGGAAGAGAAAATGCCCAGGGATATCATCTGACTCCTTGTACCAGAGAAAGGAGCTAGGAAAGCTGGCTAAACCCTGTAGGAAAGCTGTACAACCTGACCAACCATATCAGTCAAGTGTCTATCTTTACTAAGTTTAGGGTAAACAAATTATTCCCAAGTATGCCAATTTTTAAAACTTGCATACCTAGATTAGCAGAAAGTTTGGTCATTCCCAAGGCCACTTCCCATGTCCCCAAATCCCCATAACCATTGATTCACATCCCAAGTTACTCTTACCATTACAAATAAAGCCAAAAACCAAATACATCTTCCTGTGACTAGAAGACTCTATAATCGTTTGCCCAGGTACTGACTATGTTAGAAGCTGACTACCATCTACCCCGTTGATGGTGTTACTGGTGTCAAAAAGCAGACACTTGCCCTTGTTATTGTCCTTAGCATGACTCCAGCAGGCTGGGAGCAGCTCAGCCCCACTCCTAAAACCATTTGAGGCTTCTTCAGGCCAACTCATTCCCAGTCCCAGGAAGTAAGGAAGTCCTTCCCTCAGCAATGCCCACCTCTCACCATCTCCGGAGTTACATCTGCCCATGATGAGTGATAATGATAACACCCATCAGTTGTCATGCACACTGCAACCTGGACCCTAGGGCACCAATAAGACCAAGATAAAAACATAGTCTGACATTGGCACATGTCCCAAAATCTGTGCTATTTTATCTTATATATGATCATTTTGTTACAAAGGCATTTTATTAAGTAAGCTTAATGTAGGACTCGGGGAAAATCTCTTTAAAGGAAATTTCATCAAATCAGAATGTGGATGCTGCATCCTATGAGATCAACTACTCACCCTCTTTGTCTAACCATACTGCTACAAACAGGCTGTAGTTAGCTAGTGAGGCTTCAGAAAATAATCATAGATTATTCAAGTAGTCACTGCGTATTATTAATTTATCATACAATATGTGTTGAATACCTATCTCTAGCTACATAATAGAACAAACTTTCTACCTCCATATCTATGCTAAATGAGAAGATGAGGAATCCACACACGAAAAGATTCTCACCATTTAGTGAAATCAAAATACACGATAAAGCTAAACGTTATCAGATTTCTGACGAATCAGTCAACAGTAGAGCAGGGAAGCTTCAAAGAAGTGGCATTTGATCAGGTCCTTGAAGGATAAAGTGTCTGGGTAAGCAGAGATGAGAGAAAATAGCCATGAAGACAAAAAAAAAAAAAAAAAAAAAAACCCAGAAAAACACCACCGTGCTGGGCCCTTAGGATGGACACTACTTTAGGTTCACATGGAGACATTTTTGTCTAAGTGAGGGGTGGGAGATGAGGTTAGGAAGCAGAGGAGACTAAACTTTGGAGTGATTGCACCTCTAGCAAGTTTGAACTTTACCCCTGTAGGGAAGGGACATGGAAGGTAGAATGAGATAGGGAGACCAGTGAGAAAACCAAACATAAGAGACTTGAAATAATACTAGGGTGTGTACAGATTTATTACTCAAACTTTAAACTGTAGGGGAGGAAAAATGTTCTTTTTTCCTTCTACCCTCCAAGGTTCTTGCTGGGCTTTGCAAGCAAAGATCAATTAACAAGAGAAAAGCATACAAACATATTTAATATACGTTTCACATGACGAGGAAGCCTTCTAGGCAGTGAAACCTGAGGGTGTCTGTGCTACTGATGAAGAGAGGAAGGGCCTGGGAAGCACGATAGGACAGAAGTGATGAAGGATAGTTGGAAGAAAGGCAGGCAGGGACAAGGGGCCCCCACCCTAAAAGGAAACCACCCTTAAAAGGATTTTACAAGGAGCCCTCCACCCTTTCCCACATGATAGAGAGATGAAAAAAACTTGATTGGGTGACAGGCTCATGGAGGGTTAATCAGATTAAAACAGCCCATAAAACCCCTAGATTTAGAAACTCCAGTGGTAACCCTCTCTGGTCTCCTCCCTCTTTGGGAGCTTTGTACTGTCACTCAATAAACTTTGCTTTGCTGCCCACCACTCTGTCTGGTCTACCTCTTCATTCTTCAAAGTGGCATGATCAAGAACCGCGGGCACCAAAGGAAAAGAAATCCTATAACAAAAGGGTAGGACCCAAGAGTAATAAACTGAGGGAAACAGCAAGTCCTGTTTGTTCGGATTCCTCTGGGCATTGCTCACTAGTCCTAGAGATAAGGATGCTCCTTCCCTGTGGGCATAGGGAGGGCACCTCTCCCAGCAGGGTCTTCCGACCTCCTTCAAGGAAGAAAAGGGAGAACAGAGAAGCCTTCCAGCACCTGACATTTCTCAAATTCCTTCAGCTTAAAATATTCAAATGCCCGGGTGCCATCTTATGGAGTACATGTCCTGAATCCTATCAATATCTTCAGAACTTTGAGTATAAAATTATTTTCCAAATGTCAGTTCTTCTGTAAACATAGGCTAATTTCCGACAGAAGGATTTTTGGCGGTTTTTTTGTTTGTTTTTTTCCTTTTCTTTTCAAGCTGCCACTTGTTTGGGGATCTCTGGAATTTGGCTCTTTACAATCAATATAAGACACATGTATACCTTCTAGAAAACTAAGATGCCAACTTTTAAATATTGGAAGTAATATGGTGTCATCAAACTTATATTTCTCAATTGTTTAATAAGTACCTACCAGGTGCCAAACCTAAAGCTACGTTCTGGGGCTACAAAAATGAGTAAGACTAGAACTGAGTCCCTATGTTGACAGAAATTCCATCTAGCAGGCAAAAGACCCTGAAAGAGGATATGACTAAGCAGGGCCAGTACTTCTCTGACATACCAAGTACTTGGTGCTGCCAACCATGTAGAAGGCACCCAACCCCCAGGGAGAGGTCAGAGAGGCTGCCTGAAGAAAGCTGGATTCATTTCCTATTGGTGCTGTAACCAAGTACTACAGAACGGTGGCTTAAAACAACAGAAATATATTCTCTCATGGTCTGCAATCTATAAGTCTGAAATCAGTCTCATTGGGCTGAAATCAAAGTGACAGCAAGGCTACGCTCCCTCCAGAGGCTCCAGGAGAGAAGCCCTCCCTTGCCTCTCCCAGCTGCTGGTGGGGGCTGCAATCTCTGGCGTGTGGCCCCATCACAACTACCTGTCTTTCCACAGTCACGGTGCCTTTCCCTCTATTGTCCCTGTCAAGTTCCTTCTGCCTCCTTCATATAAGGATGTATGTGATGGCATTTTGCACTCACCTAGGTAATCCAGGCTAATCTCCCCATCTCGATATCCTTAATCACATCAGCAAAGTTGTATTTTTGTCATGTAAGGTAACATTCACAGTTTCCAAGAGTTAGGATGGGGATATCTTTGGGGGAGTCATTATTAGGCCTACCATATAAGTCACTTTTTAGGTAGGATTTCAAAGATATTTGGGACTTAGCTTCTGTGTTCTCTCTGTCTCTCTCAGTGTAGTCTTGGAGGCTTGCTTTGAGCTAAGACACCCATGTGTGCAGAACATTTCTCAGGGGTTAGATGCACAATATGTGAAAACTGAATTATTTTTTTAACCATAAGCACAGTGCTATAAACTGTATGTTTGCATCCCCCCAAGACTCCGATGTTGAAATCTAATCCCCAATATGATAGTATTTGGAGGTGGGGCCACCTGGCCCATATAACGAGAACACCCTGGGCCTCACATGATCGGTTGTCTTCTCATCAGGCAGGACTGAACACAAGCCCAGCCAGAAAGGACAATCCTGATGGCACTGGTTCTGGCCCATTCACTACCCGACCGGTTGCTGGGCCCTTGCTCCGCCACCTCCTAGGGAATTAGGTGACTTAATATTCACCTCCACACAAGCATGCCCTGAAAAATCTATCTTCTAGCCAAGCTTTTACAATAATGAGGCCTGACGCTGCCTCTTCCCTCAGATTTGAAGCTCTCCTCATCATTTTCCCTGGCTCTGTAAAGTTACATCTTGTCGATCTAATGACTTTACGTACTTGTTTTTACTGCATGATCTGAATTCAGATCCATCTTTCTGGCTTTTGATAGGCCACATGTTTGTCATCAATAGATTTTTGTTTCCACTAAATACGGGACTCACGGTGGCAATTATCCAAGGCCATAATCAGCTGAAGTGGCAGCAAAGTGTTTAAGTGAGAATAGCAAAGTTGTCGAGTTTCATTAATATGCACATAAACACAGTGCCCTTTCCTCCCTGGGAAGTGCTCTGCCTCAGACACCTGGGTGTGCACACAGACAAATCAAGTACAGTGAGTGATTCTTGTATTCTCTTACAAAAACACCAAGGAGGGGAGCCTGGGTGGCTCAGATGGTTGAGCGTCTGCCTTCCACTCAGGTCATGGTCCCAGGGTCCTGGGATCGAGCCCACATCGGGCTCCCTGCTCTGCAGGAAGCCTGCTTCTCCCTCTCCCACTCCCCCTGCTTGTGTTCCCTCTCTCTATGTGTGTCTCTCTGTCAAATAAATAAATAAAATCCTTAAAAACAAAAATAAAAACTATGACCTTAAAAAAAAAAAACAAGGAATTTTATATGCTGCAACATTGAACTTGATCGTTAAAAACAACAAAATGTGCAATTTAAGAAGACACGAAATCTACTTTTAAATGCACGGGAGTATTTGTTGCTGTTGATTTTCTCCTTTTTGGAAAACGGTAAAGTAATAATAGGAAAAAAAATACATGAAAAACCTTTCCCCTAATACAAGTTGAAATTATTCCATATCTTGATTTGTAATAGGGAGATTCTTTCACAGAAAAGGTAAATCAACTTCTGCATATTCTTTAGGTAACAGGAAGAAAGAATCCTGGTTTGGCTCCCTCCCCTCCATTATTTTTAATACTCTGATCTGGATGTGTGTTTTGTCCAGATAGTTAAGTTTGGTGTAGGGACATTTAAAGGATCTTGGAAAATGTCACAAGGGACATAAGCAGCTCAAAAATAAATGCTAGAGTAAAAGTCATTGTAATATCGTATGGTTAGCATTAGAATTTGGATAAGTATAGGGTGTTTTAATTTCATATTTACTTAGGCTTCTGTCCCTGTGTTCAGCAATGAGTGGTGTACAGCTGTGGCTGGAATATTGTTTTGGGATCTTAAGGGACTTCCCCCACATCCCCATCTTTTTCTTCATTCTTCAAATAGTCAGCTGTGTACTCATTGCCGCAGGAGAGAATTCTTTGTTTTTCAAAAGGCTTATGCCCCTTAGAGAATTTAAAGAGTTTTCTTAAGGAAGTAAAAGGTGGAAAAGAAAGTCCATGCTTAAATAGTTTGTGTTGGGGAAGTATTGAAGAAAGAGGATAAGGACTCCCCCTCCAGATTGATGGGAGACTCTCCTGGGCTTCAGAGGAAAAGAGATAGGGAGGAAGTTCTTTGGTGATGGGAGCAGAGCCCCTTGCCCTGTTCCCAGCCATGCTGGGAGGGAGTCAGTGGCATGGAATGTCAACACCAAGAAGACCAAGCCAACCTTGCAAGATTCCTATATCCCTGGAGAGCGTGTGGGCAGCAGGGAGAAGCTGGACCTGAAGGGGTCACACAGGCAGAGACAGTAAGCTTCTCAAGGACAACCTGTGAGCACCAAGTACCAAGGACCACATGGCCCTCCACCTCCTCCCCACCCACCCTGCCTCATGATTTGGATCCCAGAACTGTAGCTTAACCCTGGGGTGGGGATGGGTTCTGGAGAAAAGTCCTGGAAAGTTTCAAGGTTAAATTGTTCCTCTAGCTTGGTGGAATTGGAGCTCAAAGTCCGATATGAAATTAAATCATAGAAAATAAAGTCTTAGTTGTACCTTAGTTGGGGAACTAATAATCATATTCACGACATAATGAAAGCTAAACAATTCTTTGGTTCAGTAATTAATTAACCAATAGAGTAAGAACACAGGAACACCCAGAGAGAAGTGTGACTTTCCTGAGAAAATGAGGTGAAAGTGTGTCCTCAAAGACAACTGAAGGTGAAGTGGGAGTTGAGATGGCGTCCTGCAGAGAGAAGGCAGGCCGAAGGACAAGAACAAGTCTTGAGATCAAAGGACAGAAATCCCTTCAAGGTGGACGAAGCATGGTCTATGAGAAGGGGGTGACACTGGACAGGTGCACTCTGGCCAGATCTCCAGGGCAACCAAAAGCCATTTGAAGGACTGTAGCTATTTTTCTGGGCCCCGCAAAGAGCCCTGCTCCCGCTGTAAGCCTCTGCTGGCCCAGATTTCAGGAGGCTTTCAGAACATGGGCCTCACCCTCACTGGGACTAGGACATGTGAGTAAAAGATGGCCTGGTTTCTGACTCATTGGCCCCCAGCTAGGCCTGTGCACAACCCCCGCCCACTTCCCCCTGCCTCCCAGCCCTTCCCTGGCTGCGGGCACCTTCTTTTACTTGCACTGGTCTCTAACCTCACTACTCTTAGGTTGACGTTGGCACCCCCAAAAAGGGGAAGCCCGGCGACTACGTATGTTGCAGCACTGCCACAAGTGAGGGCGAGGGGTCCTTTCAGATGGCTGTCACACACACCCCGGTGAGCCGCCTCACGTGACGAGGGCTTGAGCCTGCCCGACTGCCCTAAAAACAGCCAAGGGGATTTCAGTCAGTCGGCCCGGGGGAACCAAGGAGGCCTAAGAGGAATTGTAACTGTGTCTCTGCAGCTTTATAAAAACAGTTGCTTCACGTCTCCATCTTTTTTAGAGCAGGCATCTGTGCGGAATAAGTGCACATGTCTCCCAGGGAAAGAAGAAAACTACCATTTATCAAGCTGCTCCTATGTGCATTAAGCACTTCAGATAGACGTCGTGCCATTGAACCCTTACGGCAGCCCTGAAAAATCAGTGTTCTTATCCCCGCGTAATAAATGGGAGAAAAGAGAGAATTAAAGAAATTAAGTATCTTGCTGACAGTTGTCCAGCGAGGAAGACGTCCACCTACATTTCAAAACCAGTCGTAATCACAGAAATACCCCGTGTACCGAAGCACACTGTCTCCCTAGAGCAGAAAGCTCTGGAAAGTCCTGGGCTTTCAATTCAGGACTGTAACTGCACTCTTCTTTAGAGAAAGATGCGCTGCACACCAAGGGAGGGGTGCCTCCTCCCTGTATGAGGCTTTCTGGAACGTTCTAAGATGTCAGTACTACCTAAACACAGAGGGTCACCTAGCCATTGTGACAACACCCTACATTTCCCCGGTGCCCCTAGGAGAGCAGTACAAGAGCTCGTCCTCTTGAGAACCACTCCAGTAAAAGTGAAAAGGAGAACGTAAAACATTTTGAGTTTACTGCTGCTGAAGTATCAAAATCGCTATCTGTTTTTAAAGTGGATCTTTCTTATAATCATTCGAGACTGATCTTCTCCATCTTGTGGTCACTGAAATGTCATTATACATTAACGATCATCATCCAGGTTTTTGGAGGTGAGCCCGAAAGAGAAAACACTAGTAGTGGCCCCAGCAACGGGGATCTGCAGGGTCTGGGCAGAAGGACCTCAGACAGCTGTTAACACCACTACCGCCGCCACACTAACTCATCTCAAGGCCACACATTGAGATGTCTCCCAGCATGTATCCACGCAAGGCCATGAGCTGCGTGGCCCAACACTTGAGCACCCTTGTAAGTAGAGTGCTATGAATGGAAAAATTACATTTTGGACTTAAGTTATTCTTTTCTAAGTGATTCTGTATAAACATTGTGATCCCTGGATAGGTAATACATATTATTTATTTCCACTATACAAAATTTTTAAAAAACAGAATTTTAAAGACCACAAGATTTGCTTGAGGTTATTTAAGTTATTCCTTTAAGAGCCAGATTTCCACACTACCCTGCTTTCAGTGAATAATTAATTGGAGAAAATCTTCACCAGGACCGAGTATTAACATGTGTATCTTTTCTCACTGGTTCAACTTAGGAAGTAAAAAAACATTCATATATGTACCATAGGTTCTAGTCCCTGCCCTCTGGAGTTCATATTTTGTCCTGTACCATGGTCTCAATATTTATTAACATTGTTAAATATTTATTTACTTTCACCTGTTAAACTTTGGATAGCCTTCACTTAACCCATCTTGGCCACAGTCTTTCCAACTATTAACAAACAAAAGAAACAAGAAAAACACCAGCTGTTAGATTTAAAAGTTATCTCTCTATTCTCTCCTAATTCTAAAATCTTTGTCCCAAGGTCATTAGAAAAAAACCTGTCAACTTAACTTTCTCATCAAAACACTTTACATTTTTTAACATTAACTTTTCTTAGGTTTTCATTTTTAAGATTTATTTATTGAGAAAGAGAGAGAACGTGAGCATGCGTGGATGCAACACACACATGCATGCACTCACACTGGGGGGAGGGGCAGAAGGAGAGGAAAAAGAGAATCTCAAGCAGACTCCCCGCTGAGCACTGAGCCCATGGAAGGGCTGGATCTCATGATGGTCAGATCACAACCAGAGCTGAAATCAAGAGTCCAATGCTTAACTGACTGAGCCACCCAGGCACCCCTCTTCTTAGGTCTTTAAAAACACAATCTCGATGTTTCATTTAGGTTCATAATCTCAATATCGATGCAAAATGTATTTTTAATATCATCCTTAATGTATTGTCATTATTTTGTAATTTACTGTTCTCATTGTCTTTGTAAATACACAAAGAAGCTACTAATGGAGAATAGTTTGAAGTCCCATAAGCAATTAGGTTAACCTACCTTGATGATAACCATGATTCATTTTTCTCCAATTATTAAAGTTTTTAAGAAGTTGGCTAAATGACTTTCTTTTTTTTAAATTTTATTTTATTATGTTATGTTAATCACGATGCATTATATCATTAGTTTTTGATGTAGTGTTCCATGATTCATTGTTTGCATATAACACCCAGTGCTCCATTCAATACGTGCCCTCTTTAATACCCATCACCAGGCTAACCCATCCCCCCACTCCCCTCCCCTCTAGAACCCTCAGTTTGTTTCTCAGAGTCCATAGTCTCTCATGGTTCGTCTCCCCCTCCGATACCCCCCCTTCATTTTTCCCTTCCTACTCTCTTCTTTTTTTTTAACATATAATGTATTATTTGTTTCAGAGGCACAGGTATGTGATTCAATAGTCCTACACAATTCACAGCGCTCACCATAGCACATACCCTCCCCAATGTCTATCACCCAGCCACCCCATCCCTCCCACCTCCACCACTCCAGCAACACTCAGTTTGTTTCCTGAGATTAAGAATTCCTCATATCAGTGAGATCATATGATGCATGTCTTTCTCTGATTGACTTATTTCGCTTGGCATAATACCCTCCAGTTCCATCCACGTCATAGCAAATGGCAAGATTTCATTCTTTCTGATGGCTGCATAATATTCCATCATATATATATATATATATGTGTGTGTGTGTGTGTGTGTGTGTGTGTATATATATATATATGTATATATATATATATATATATATATATATATATATATATATACCATCATATATATATACCATCACATATATATATACCACATCTTCTTTATCCATTCATCTGTCGTTGGACATCTTGGCTCTTTCCATAGTTTGGCTATTGTGGACATTGCTGCTATAAACATTGGGGTGCACATACCCCTTTGGATCCCTACATTTGTATCTTTGGGGTAAATACCCAGTAGTGCAATTGCTGGATCGTACAGTAACTCTATTTTCAACTTTTTGAGGAACCTCCATACTGTTTTCCAGAGTGGCTGCACCAGCTTGCATTCCCACCAACAGAATAGGAGGGTTCCCCTTTCTCCGCATCCTCGCGAACATCTGTCATTTCTTGACTTGTTAATTTTACCCATTCTGACTGGTGTGAGGTAGTACCTCATTGAGGTTTTGATTTGGATTTCCCTGATGCCAAGCGATGTTGAGCACTTTTTCATGTGTCTGTTGGCCATTTGGATGTCTTCTTTGGAAAAATGTCTGTTCATATCTTCTGCCCATTTCTTGATTGGATCATTTGTTCTTTGGGTGTTGAGTTTGATAAGTTCTTTATAGATTTTGGATACTAGCCCTTTATCTGATATGTCATTTGCAAATATCGTCTCCTATTCTGTCTGTTGTCTTTTGGTTTGTTGACTGTTTCTTTTGCTGTGCAAAAGCTTTTTATCTTGATAAAGTCCCAATAGTTCATTTTTGCCCTTGTTTCCCTTACCTTTGGCGATGTTTCTAGGAAGAAGTTGCTGTGGCTGAGGTCAAAGAGGTTGCTGCCTGTGTTCTCCTCTAGGATTTTGATGGATTCCTTTCTCACATTTAGGTCTTTCAACCATTTTGAGTCTATTTTTGTGTGTGTTGTAAGGAAATGATCCAGTTTCATTCTTCTACATGTGGCTGTCCAATGTTCCCAACACCATTTGTTGAAGAGACTGTCCTTTTTCCATTGGACATTCTTTCTTGCTTTGTCGAAGATTAGTTGATCATAGAGTTGAAGGTCCATTTCTGAGCTCTCTATTCTGTGCCATTGATCTATGTGTCTGTTTTTGTGCCAGTACCATACTGTCTTGATGATGACAGCTTTGTAATAGAGCCTGAAGTCCGGAATTGTGATGCCGCCAGCTTTGCTTTGCTTTTTCAACATTCCTCTGGCTATTCGGGGCCTTTTCTGGTTCCATACACATTTTAGGATTATTTGTTCAATTTCTTTGAAAAAAGTGGATGGTATTTTGATAGGGATTGCATTGAATGTGTAGATTGCTCTAGGTAGCATTGACATCTTCACAATATTTGTTCTTCCAATCCATGAGCATGGACGTTTTTCCATTTCTTTGCATCTTCCTCAATTTCTTTCATGAGTATTTTATAGTTTTCTGAGTACAGATTCTTTGCCTCTTTGGTTAGATTTATTCCTAGGTATCTTATGGTTTTGGGTGCAATTGTAAATGGGGATCAAATCCTTAATTTCTCTTTCTTCTGTGTTGTTGTTGGTGTATAGAAATGCCACGGATTTCTGTGCATTGATTTTTTTTTTTTAATTCTGATGTTAATCCCCATACATTACATCATTAGTTTTAGATGTAGTGTTCCATGATTCATTGTTTGTGCATAACACCCAGTGCTCCATGCAGAATGTGCCCTCCTCAATACCCACCACCAGGCTAACCCATCCTCCCACCTCCCTCCCCTCTAGAACCCTCAGTTTGTTTTTCAGAGTCCATCGTCTCTCATGGTTCATCTACCCCTCCGATTTCCCCCGCTTCATTCTTCCCCTCTTGCTACCTTCTTCTTCTTCTTTTTTTTTCTTAACATATATTGCATTATTTGTTTCAGAGGTACAGATCTGAGATTCAACAGTCTTGCACAATTCACAGCGCTTACCAGAGCACATACCCTCCCCAGTGTCTATCACCCAGTCACCCCATCCCTCCCACCCCACCCCCCACTCCAGCAACCCTCAGTTTGTTTCCTGCGATTAAGAATTCCTCATATCAGTGAGATCATATGATACATGTCTTTCTCTGTTTGACTTATTTCGCTCAACATAATACCCTCCAGTTCCAACCACGTCGTTGCAAATGGCAAGATCTCATTCCTTTTAATGGCTGCATAATATTCCATTGTATATATATACCACTTCTTCTTTATCCATTCATCTGTCAATGGACATCTTGGCTCTTTCCACAGTTTGGCTATTGTGGACATTGCTGCTATAAACATCGGGGTGCACGTACCCTTTCGATCCCTACTTTTGTATCTTTGGGGTAAATACCCAGTAGCTGTGCATTGATTTTATATCCTGCCACTGTACTGAATTCCTGTATGAGTTCTAGCAGTTTTGGGATGGAGTCTTTTGGGTTTTCCACATAAAGTGTCATATCATCTGCAAAGAGTGAGAGTTTGACTTCTTCTTTGGCAATTTGGATGCCTTTTATTTCTTTTTATTGTCTGATTGCTGTGGCTACGACTTCTAGTACTATGTTGAATAGCAATGGTGATAGTGGACATCCCTGCCATGTTCCTGACCTTAGGGGGCAAGCTCTCACTTTTTCCCCATTGAGAATGATATTCACTGTGGGTTTTTCATAGATGGCTTTTTGATATTGAGGTATGTTCCCTCTATCCCTATACTCTGAAGAGTTTTGATCAAGAAAGGATGCTGTACTTTGTCAAATGCTTTTTCTGCATCTACTGAGAGGATCATATGGTTCTTGTTCTTTCTTTTATTAATGTATTGTATTACACTGATTGATTTGCAGATGTTGAACCAACCTCCAGCCCAGGGATAAATCCCACTTGGTCATAGTGAATAACCCTTTAATGTACTGTTGGATCCTATTGGCTACTATTTTGGTGAGAATTTTTGCATCCATGTTCATCAGGGATATTGGTCTGCAATTCTCCTTTTTGATGGGGTCTTTGTCTGGTTTGGGGATCAAGGTAAGGTGGCCTCATAAAACGAGTTTGGAAGTTTTTCCTTCCATTTCTATTTTTTGGAACAGTTTCAGAAGAATAGGTATTAATTCTTCTTGAAATGTTTGGTAGAATTCCCCTGGGAAGCCATCTGGCCCTGGGCTTTTGTTTGTTGGGAGATTTTTGATGACTGCTTCAATTTCCTTAGTGGTTATAGGTCTGTTCAGGTTTTCTATTTCTTCCTGGTTCAGTTTTGGTAGTTGATACATTTCTAGGAATACATCCATTTCTTCCAGATTATCTAATTTGCTGGCATATAGTTGCTCATAATATGTTCTTATAATTATTTTTATTTCTTTGGTGTTGGTTGTCATCTCTCCTCTTTCATTCATGATTTTATTTATTTGGGTCATTTCTCTTTTCTTTTTGATAAGTCTGGCCAGGGGTTTATCAATCTTACTAATTCTTTCAAAGAACCAGCTCCTAATTTCGTTGATCTGTTCTCCTGTTCTTTTGGTTTCTATTTCATTGATTTCTGCTCTGATCTTTATTATTTCTCTTCTCCTGCTGGGTTTAGGCTTTATTTGCTGTTCTTTCTCCAGCTCCTTTAGGTGGAGGGTTAGGTTATATATTTGAGACCTTTCTTGTTTCTTGAGAAAGGCTTGTATTGCTATATAGTTTCCTCTTAAGACTGCCTTTGCTGCATCCCAAAGATTTTGAACAGTTGTGTTTTCATTTTCATTTGTTTCCATGAATTTTTTTAATTCTTCTTTAATTTCCTGGTTGACCCATTCATTCTTTAGTAGGATGCTCTTTGGCCTCCATGTATTTGAGTTCTTTATGACTTTCCTCTTGTGATTGAGATCTAGTTTCAAAGCATTGTGGTCTGAAAATAGGCAGGGAATGATCCCAATCTTTTGGTACCAGTTGAGACTGATTTGTGACCTAGGATGTGATCTATTCTGGAGAATATTCCATGGGCAATAGAAAAGAAAGTGTATGCTGTTGCTTTGGGATGGAATGTTCTGAATATATCTGTGAAGTCCATTCGGCCCAGTGTGTCATTTAAAGTCTTTATTTCTTTGTTGATCTTTTGCTTAGATGATCTGTCCATTTCAGTGAGGGGGGTGTTAAAGTCCCCCACTATTATTGTATTGTTATCGATGTGTTTCTTTGCTTTTGTTATTAATTGCCTTATATAATTGGCTGCTCCCATGTTAGGGGCATAGATATTTACAATTGTTAGATCTTCTTGTTGGATAGACCCTTTAAGTAGGATAGAGTGTCCTTCCTCATCTCTTATTATAGTCTTTGGTTTAAAATCTAATTTGTCTGATACAAGGATTGCCACCCCAGCTTTTTGATGTCCATTAGCATGGTAAATGGTTTTCCACCCCCTCACTTTCAATCTGGAGGTGTCTTTGGGTCTAAAACGAGTCTCTTGCAGACAGCATATTGATGGGTCTTGTTTTTTATCCAATCTGATACACTGTGTCTTTTGACTGGGGCATTTAGCCCATTTATATTCAGGGTAACTATTGAAAGATATGAATTTAGTGCCATTGTACTGCCTGTAAGGGGACTGTTACTGTATATTGTCTCTGTTCCTTTCCGGTCTATGTTACTTTTAGGCTCTCTCTCTTTGCTTAGAGGACCGCTTTCAATATTTCTTGTAGGGCTGGTTTCGTGTTTGCAAATTCCTTTAGTTTTAGTTTGTCCTGGAAGCTTTTTATGTCTCCTTCTATTTTCAATGACAGCCTAGCTGGATATAGTATTCTTGGCTGCATATTTTTCTCATTTAGTGTTCTGAATATATCATGCCAGTCCTTTCTGGCCTGCCAGGTCTCTGTGGATAGGTCTGTTGCCAATCTAATGTTTCTACCATTGTAGGTTACAGATCTCTTCTCCCGAGCTGCTTTCAGGATTTTCTCTTTGTCTCTGAGACTCATCAGTTTTACTATTAGATGTGGGTGTTGACCTATTTTTATTGATTTCGAGGGGGGTTCTCTGTGCCTCCTGGATTTTGATGCCTGTTTCCTTCCCCAAATTAGGGAAGTTCTCTGCTATAATTTGCTCCAGTATACCTTCTGCCCCTCTCTCTCTTTCTTCTTCTGGGATCCTAATTATTCTAATATTGTTTAGTCCTATGGTATCACTTATCTCTCAAATTCTGCCCTCGTGATCCAGTAGTTGTTTATCTCTTTTTCTCAGCTTCTTTATTTTCCATCATTTGGTCTTCTATATCACTGATTCTCTCTTCTGCCTCATTTATCCTAGCAGTTAGAACCTCCATTTTTTATTGCACCTCATTAATAGCCTTTTTGATTTCGACTTGGTTAGATTTTGGTTCTTTTATTTCTCCAGAAAGAGTTTCTCTAATATCTTCCATGCTTTTTTCAAGCCCAGCTAGTATCTTTACAATCGTCATTCTGAACTCTAGTTCTGACATCTTACTAATGCCCGTATTGATTAGGTCCCTGGCAGTCAGTACTGCCTCTTATTCCTTTTTTTGAGGTGATTTTTTCCATCTTGTCATTTTGTCCAGAGGAGAATAGATGAATGAGAGAACAAAATGCTAACAGGGTAACAATGACCCCAGAAAAATATACGCTGAACAAATCAGAAGAGACCTTCCAGAAAGTGGCTGCTTTTCTGTTCAGAGTTGCTATTCTTTTCCTCGATCTCCTGTTGAGTTCGTAGGTGTTCAGAATGGTTTGACCCCTATCTAGCTGAATTCCTGGGACCAGACGAAATTTAGGTTTCCTACTCCTCCACCATCTTGCAAAAAAAAAAAAAATCCTAAATGACTTTCAATAAGCGATACCTAAGGGTAAGAAAGGGAAACCGACAATAGCATAGTTTCGACTTACAGGAACATATCATTCTGCTGAATTTGCATAACAGTAACCCTAGAAAGCATAACCTAGTAAATAAATCAACTGATCCAAATTACTTAAACATTGATTTTAAGAACAAAACCAGTAGATATTTTCATACATTTTTTTTTCTAAAAAGGCAAGCGCTGCCATAATCTCAGAACCTCGGTCTTTCCCCGACAAATAACAATATTGAACACCTGCAGGGTGTGGCACAACCTTGTATGATACTGGTTAATCCTCAGAGAAACCCTGTTAAATTTGCACTGTGCTTCTCATGTCACAAAGGAGGGGGCAGTTTCTTAGAGGTTAGGTGAAATGCATAAAACTCCACTCACTCAAACCCAGGTGCTCCTTCCTCCCTCTGCCACTCAAAGACCACAGCTCAGTAAACCAGTAAACCGGGGGAGAGTTGGCTCAGCCTAAGGGCCCCACTGGTGCAGATGTGAACAGCTGATCATGCAGTAGTCTTTACCCTGTGAAGATAGCAAACACCAGACCTTACTGACTCATCAGGACCTGCCACATTTACTTGTTTGTTTATTTCTTTGATCTTTCTTTCATTCAACCTAAAAAATCTTTAGAGTACCAACCATGTGCCAGGTACTCCTCTATACGTGCGATACAAAATAAATCAGTCCAATCCATTCAGGCAGGCAGTTACTTAGGCAGTCATTCATTCAAAACACTTCCATAGTAGGTTCTGGTTATAGAAACTGAAAGGGAATGGTCCCCCTAGGGAGGAGTTTGTGGTTTTATAATGGCCCCTCTTACAGCAGTCAGCTTGGTATTTGTAATGAAGAGGCATCACAGGTTTCATTTAGAAGGACTTGCCTCCAGGGGCGCCTTCTTCAGCAACTTCCTTCCTTCATACTGAGTGATCATGCAAGAATTCTCAAATTGTTCCATTCAGATTGACTGAGAGGTTTTCTATTTTCTTTCAGCTGAATTTGAGAATTCAAGAAATAATCTTCAATCTAAAGAATGCTAATTTCATTTTGGAACACAGCATTGAAAATGAAGCAACATCATTTCAGACTATTTGTCTAAAATCCTGTCATTAACTGTCAAGAAGCAATTTTGGAGAATTTCTTTTAAAGGAAAGCAAGGAATTTGTAAAAATGTTATCAAGTTATGATATAAACTTTAGAGGGGAAATATTTTAAACAGGTTGAGATGATAACCTCACTGAATCTTTCTGCCTATTACTGTTTACTAGAATGTGTCAAAATCAACTGATTAACAAAGTATAACTTACATTGGGACTTCTATTATATTTCACAGTTGAAGATTTTTTTAAATAAGTTTCATTTGTCATGGGATTGCTACGAGATATATACATAAAAAACAACTCTTATTCTTACTCTTCCTCAACATAGTTGAACATGAAGCAGTTTACTTTGTGAATGCAGCATGAATGAATGACTTTCAGGTAAATTAACAGCAAAGCACCAGGAATGAATGCCATTCAACAAGTGTTAAAGAAACAGAATTTTCTTTGTTTTTTAATAAAACTTAATTTCTGACTCTGAGTCATTCTCCAGCCTTCCCCATTCCACAAAGTCAGAGAAAAAAATACCCTAGTACTTTATGAAGTTCCCACCACCCTCCTTCCTTGAGAAGTACTACAGTCTTAGGGCTTCCTGGTATGCCAAAGCATGGGAGGGATGTGTTTTTCAGATAATCCTTTATTGGTGCAAGAGATTAGCACATTTTTTGCAATTTTATGGCCCCTTTAGAATTGGAGATTCTCTGCTACCTTGTTCTTGGAACATGGAAATCTTTTGCTTGGCTGCACAGGTCCCATCTGCCTAGACACAACTTGGAGCTAGTACCATCTGAATTTTGTGGAATCCACAGTAATATTGTCTGGAGGCAGGAAATGGTCTTCTCTGCTCTTGGAACCCACTGACCTTTCATTCTTCTCTCTCTGTGTGTCTCTCAATCTCTCAGTCTCTCTCTCTCTCCCTCCCCTTGAGCTCCCTAGCTCCCTGCCACTAACTGTGGTTTAGAGAAAATCCCTCTCCCTTCATGTTTCTTTGTAATACTCTTACTATGACCAAAACCCGTAAGTTTTCCTAAGGACTTGAGTGTTTGAGTAACAAAATTCAGAAAGACTTGGAGAATATTTCTGTTTTCTGCCCTGCCATATGTCATCCCTGAGATAATGAACAAAAAGTTAGCTACCTGCTAGATGAAAGGAAGGGTGGGCATAGCTCAGTCTTTCTAAATATCATCCAGCAATAGCAACAGCTCCTTAGCAGTAGTAGGAGGAGTGATCTCTAACCCTGTATTTCCCAACATCTTATTTTCTTTAAAATAGATTTTTTTAAAAAAAGGGAGAGAGAGAGAGAGAGATAGTGGGGTGTGATAGGCAGAATACTGACACTATGAAAGATATCCACATCTGAATCCTCAGAACCTGTGAATATGATATGTTATGGCAAAGAGGAATTCAGGTTGCAGACAGAATTAAAGTTATTTATCAGCTGACCTTAAAATAGAGATGACCCTGGATTATTCAAGTAGGCCCAATGTAAATTAAAGTTAAAACTGCTGGTTTCCAGTCCCACAGGTAAGGAACTTGGAAGTTATTGTTTGGCCCTAACAAGTAAAAAGCTGAATAGACTGAAAAAAAAAAAAATCAACAACTCTTCTTGGATCCCTAAGAGAGGTGAGGACCTAGGGCAAACCTCTATCTCCAAGATCAAGAAAAACACAGTGTGCGTAAAGGGAGTCATGTTTATAGAAGCAGAAACTCAAAAGCGTCAACAGCCACGGGATCCAGTGCCGGGGTAGGAAAACCTGCACTGTAATTGATGAATTGCTGGAAGCTCAGTGAGGGTTAGTCTGACAGTTAAAAACTCTGGGGAGACCCAGTCATAGGGGGGCTCCCACACTTTTACGCATTTTACCTACAAGAGCTCAACTAGGTTCTCACAGTAAAAATCAGACAAAAATTCCCTTGTGCTTCTCAAAGAGGGAGGGACAAAAAGAAAACCATTTTGAAATACATCAGAGCACCCCGTTCTTTTTAACGAGGCCTGACCTCAGAAGGAACTAGGTAACCGGAGCCTAACCTGCTAGGGTATTATCAGAACCGAACTGACTTTAGGGAAGGGAAATACCTAACCCCAGTCAGCCCTAGCCCTCTTCTCCTACCTCAAGGGGCAGGAAAAGACTGAAAAACACTTGTAAGTTCACAGTGCCAAGGCATAGGCTCATTAAAAGATCGAGACCTGGGCGCCTGGGTGGCTCAGTTGGTTAAGCGACTGCCTTCGGCTCAGGTCATGATCCTGGAGTCCCAGGATCGAGTCCCGCATCGGGCTCCCTGCTCGGCAGGGAGTCTGCTTCTCCCTCTGACCCTCCTCCCTCTCATCCTCTCTGTCTCTCATTCTCTCTCTCTCAAATAAATAAATAAAATCTTTAAAAAAAAAAAAAAGATCGAGACCTAATCCTAAGACTGTTGAATGCTTCCCCTCCCCTCACACTTACACCACATTACTAAGGGCTTATTTATAGTAGTCCTTTAACCCAGTGCATAATGTCTGGCTAGGAAGGAAACATTACAAAGTGTACCAAAAGGCAAAAAGCACGATATGAAGATAGTGTGACTATCATCAGACATGACTGGGCTATTGGAACTGTCAGACTGAGAAATTAAAACAACTATTATTGTGCGCCTGGGTGGCTCAGTCGTTAAGTGTCTGCCTTCAGCTCAGGTCATGATCCCAGGATCCTGGGATCGAGTCCCACATCGGGCTCCCTGCTTGGCGGGAAGCCTGCTTCTCCCTCCCCCACTCCCCCTGCTTATGTTCCCTCTCTCACTGTGTCTCTCTCTGTCAAATAAATAAATAAAATCTTTAAAAAAAAAAAATAAAAAATAAAACAACTATTATTAGTAATATGCTAAGGGATCTAATGGATAAAGTAGGTAGCATGCAAGAACATATGGGCACTGTAAGCAGAGATGATGGAAATTCTAAAAAAGAACTAAAAAGAAATGCTGGAGATCAAAAACACGGTAACAGAAATGAAGAATGTCTTTGAGGGGCTTATTGGTAGACTGGACATGGCTGAGGAAAGAATTTCTGAGCTTGAGAATATCTTAGTAGAAACCACCAAAACTAAAAAGCAAAGAGAACAAAGACTGAAAAAAACCAAAACAGTATATACAAGGACAACTACAAAAAGTATAACATATGTTTAATAGAAATATCAGAAGAAGAAAGAGACAGGAACAGAAGAAATATTTGAAACAATAAGAACTGAGAGTCCCTCCAAATTAATGTCAGACAACAAACCTTCTCCAGGAAGCTCAGAGAATACCAGCAAGGATAAATGCCAAAATAAACAAACAAACAAAAACAAAACAAAAAAACTCAAACAACAGCAAAAACAAAACAAATACACCAAGGTGTATCATTTTCAAACAGCAGAATCACAATGATTTTAAAAAAATAAAACATGGAAAAAGTCAGAGGGGAAAAAAACCCACTTAATCTATAGATGAACAAAGACAAAGATCCAAATTCTCAGAAACCATGCAAGCAAGAAGAGGGTGGAGCTAAGTGAAATTATGCTAAATGAAATAAGCTAATCACAGAAAGACAAATACTGCATGGTCTCACTTATATGTAGAATCTAAAAAAAAAGTCTCACTCATTGAAACATAGAGTAGAATGATGTTTATCAAGGGCTGGGGAGTGGGGGGCAAGGGGATATGCTGGTCAAGGGAGCAAACTTTCAGTTGTAAGATGAATAAGTTCTGGAGACCTAATGTACAGCATGGTGACTAAAGTTAACAATACCACATTCTATATCTGAAATGTGCTAAGAGAGTAGATCTCAAGTGTTCTTATTACACACTCAGAAAAAGGTAACTATGTGAGGCAATGGATATAATTAGCCTAACTGTGGTAATCATTTCACAATGCACATCAAAACATCATGTACACCTTAAAAATATACTCTTTTTCTTTGTCTATAATACCTCGATAAAGCTGGGAAAAAAGATGGAGAATGCCAGAGTGGATCAAAAAATAAGACCTAACAATATGTTGTCTGCAAGAAACCCGCTTTAAATATACACATATAGGTGAAAAGTAAATGGATGGAGAGAAATATACCATGCTAAACTTTATCAAAGAAAGGAGGAGTGGCTATATTAATTTCAAACAAAGCAGACTTCAAAGCAAGGAAAGGTAACAGGGATAATGAAAGACATTACAAAATAATAAAAGGGTCATTTCTCCAAGAAGACATAACAATCCTTATCCAGTATGTACCTAACAAAAGAGCATCAAACTACGTGATGCAAAAACTAATAAAAATACAAGGAGAAGTAGATGAACCCACTCTCATAGTTGGAGACTTCTGCTATCAGAGATGAGCAGATGTAGCAGGCAGAAAATCAGTAGGGACACAGCTGAAATCAAAACATCATCAATCAACTGGATGTAACTCACATTTATAGACAACTTCATCTAATAGCAGAATCACATTCTTCTCATGCTCATATAGTAAAGCCACTTTGGAAGACAGTTTGGCAGTTTCTTACAAAACTAAACATATTCTTACCATACAATCCAGTAATTACGCTCTGTGGTATTTACCAAAAGGAGTTGAAACTGCATATCCAAACGAAAACCTGCATGTGTATGTTTATAGCAGCTTATTAATAATTCCCCAAACTTGAAAGCAACCAAGAGGGCTTTCAGTAGAAGAATGGATAAACTGTGGTACAGACAGACAATCAGCACTAAAAAGAAATGAGCTTTTCTTATCAAGCCATGAAAAGACACGAAGGAAACTTAAAATTACTAAGTGAGAGAAGCCAATCTGAAAGGCTACATACTGTATGATTGCAACAATATGACCCTCTTAGATATAACACCCACTGCTGATTGTTTAAAAAATGATACATTGGACTTTATTTAAAAAAAATAACAACTTCTGCTTTAGGAAGACACTGTTCAAATTTAAAAAGTATCTGATGAAAGATTATTAAAAAAAAAAAAAAAAACTTCCGCTTTAGGAAGACACTGTTCAAATTTAAAAAGTATCTGATGAAAGACTCCTATCCATAACATGAAAAACTACCAAAATTCAATTTAAAAAGGAAACAAACATCTCAATTGAAAAAATGAGCAAAAGTTTTGAACATAGACTCATTCACTTGTGGTGGTAACAAAAAAATGCTACAACCACTTGGCAAAAACAATTTTTCTCCCCACTCCTATTCTTTCACCCAAATGAACTGAAACTTTCTGTTTACATAAACACCTATACAGAAGTGTTTATAGCAGTTTTATTCATAATTGCCAAAAACTGAGAATAATCAAAATGCCCTTCAACAGGCAGATGGATAAAAAGCTACAGTACATCTATACAATGGAATAGTAATTGGCAATAAAAAGGAACGAACTACTGATTCACCTAACAAAATGGATGAATCATAACTGCGTTTAAAAAACTGAAAGAAGGCGGACTTCAAAGGCTACATCTATTATCTTAATTTCCTTTAAATGACATCTCAGAAAAGGCAAAACTATAGGAATAGAAAACAGATCAGTGAGTGAGTGTGGAAGGAGGGGGAGGAGTTGACTACAAAGCGGCTGTACCTGGGAATTTTCAGGGTAATGGAACTGTTTCTCGGTGGCATTTTGATGGTTGGTGTATAAATGACTAGGCATTTGTGAAATGCATATATTTTACACTACAAAGAGTGAGTTTTACTGCATGCAAATTAAAAAATAATTCAACTACCATGTCAGGATGAAATCCAGGCTGACACTGAATTCATTATATTACAAATGTGTGACATAACATCGCGGAAGGAGTGGGGGGTGGGGGGGAAGGAACTTACCCAAGTAACTGTGGAACAGAAACCATGGCTCGCACTGGCCCTCCAACTAGAAGAGGGTTCCGGCAGCTCTCCTGCGCTTTGGCGGAGTTCTAGAGCTGGATCTTTTATGTTCCAACTGCTCTTTTACACTACAAGTTTGTCTGGTGTCCCGGCTCAGGGCGAGTGGGGAGCGAGGTGTGGGGGCGGCTCTGGATCCTGAGGCGCAGCAGAACCCCCCTCCCTCGCGGGACGGTGCTCCTGCCGGCCGGTTGTCACTGTCGTGGCCAAGGGGAGCAGAAACGCTGCTCACTGCCGCCCTCCAGCCCAGGCAGAGTCCCAGTGGCTCCCCCCGCCCCCGCCACAACCCGCCCCGGGCAGCTTGGCTGGGTTCTAGCGCTGGTTCCTTTATATTCTAGTTGCCTTTAAACTGAGGCTTTTCTTCTGTACCCCAGAGCCCTTAGTCCTGCCCCACACCGCAGTTCCCAGGGCAGGAAGTGGGGTTCCCCTCATGACGCCCACTCCCTCCACTGCATCTGCCCTTCTCCCTTGCCCTTCTATCTTCTGTGGTGCAAGAGCTGTTCAGTCAGCCCTCTGCTCTTCTTCAGGAGGACTTGCTCTATAAACAGGTGTAGATTTGGTATAAATAGGTGTAAAATCAACAGGTATAAATTTGGTGTGTCCGTGGAGGAGGTGAGTTCAGGGTCTTCCAGGGCATCCTGGTAGCTCTAAATAACGTTAAGAAACACTGCTCTGACTAGATTCTGGAAGGGTAAGGAACTGTACACAAAGCCACTGTATTATAGTTGATACATTCTGTTTTACATAGGGACACAGGTTAGTCATTGTGCAACTGCTTTACCTGTATACTAAGATGGAACAAATAAGTAAATAAATTCTAGATAACCAGAGATGCATTACAAGAGAGAAGTGACACGGAATCAAGGGGGACAGGCTAGATGAACCAGAATGGTGCTGAATTAGAGTCAGAGACATCAGTGTGAACTAATGTTTATTTTAATATATATAAAGATAAAGATGTAAGCATATATGGGTTAATATACGCACATATATTTGTATGCGAGCTCTAGCCAGTAAAGGGACCTAGTAACAATGAACACACCTAAAGCCCGGGTCTTATTTTCTAAATGCCATTTTCTCCAGTAAAAGGAAACAGAGCTTTTTGAAGAAAAGGCTTTTTCTGTAGCTGGGGCAGGGAAAATACTAGATACACTTCAAATATCTTGAAGTGTCAAAAAGTGGCAAAGCGCTTTTTTTAAAAAATGATAAGGCATGTTGAAAGGGCATAGAAGCAGAGCTGAAAGACCCCTCAATGGCCAAATAAGGAATATGTGAGCAACAAAATAATGATAGCATTGGATTCTAACCTAAAGAACAAAATAAGTATCGACAATTTGATACCAATTTCTCAGTAAAGGATTAATCATGCCTGAAGAGAGCGTTGGCGTTTACCACCAACTCTTAGGAGGTAACTTCTAAGCCCTCCAGTGTCCTGCCTGATAAAAATGTCTTTGTTTACTTGGAGGCCTTGGGCCTGCCAGATAATCTATGCTAACAATGTTATGGGGGGAGTGCAGGCGGGGGGGGGGGGGGGGGGGGGGGCTTTGGGTCAGACAGTATCAGCTCAGCTTTCAGAGGGGTTGGAAACTACGGTCAACCACATGGGTAATCAACTATGTATATGTGACCCAACCCCAATAAAAACTGGACACCGAGGTTTGAGCAAATTTCCCTGGTTGGCAATACTCTGTGTTGCCACATATTATTGCTGGGAGAAGAAAATGCTGTTGGCATGACTCCACTGGGAGAGTATAACTGGAAATTCTGCACTTGGTGTCTCCTGGACCCTGTCCTATGCACCTTTTCTCCTTGGCTGATTTTAATTTGCTATAGTAAACAACTGTGAAGGGGCGCCTGGGTGGCCCAGTTAAGTGATCCACTCTTGATTTCAGCTCAGATCATGATCTGAGGGTCCCGGGATGGAGCCTGCAACCAGCTCCACACTCAGTGCAGAGTCTGCTTGTTGCTTTCCCTTCCCCTCTGTCCTTACCCCCACTCGCTCGTTCTCTCAAATAAATAAAATCTTCGACCTCAGCCGCAGCAACTTCTTCCTAGAAACATCGCCAAAGGCAAGGGAATCAAGGGCAAAAATGAACTATTGGGACTTTATC
The DNA here is from genome assembly GCF_002201575.2 of Neomonachus schauinslandi. Lineage (NCBI taxonomy): Eukaryota > Metazoa > Chordata > Mammalia > Carnivora > Phocidae > Neomonachus > Neomonachus schauinslandi. Next base: position 87,018,674 of record NC_058403.1, on the reverse strand, counting down.
AAGATAAAAAGCTTTTGCACAGCAAAAGAAACAGTCAACAAAACCAAAAGACAACGGACAGAATGGGAGAAGATATTTGCAAATGACATATCAGATAAAGGGCTAGTATCTAAAATCTATAAAGAACTTATCAAACTCAACACCCAAAGAACAAATAATCCAATCAAGAAGTAGGCAGAAGACATGAACAGACATTTTTCCAAAGAAGACATCCAAATGGCCAACAGACACATGAAAAAGTGCTCAACATCGCTCGGCATCAGGGAAATCCAAATCAAACCTCAATGAGATATCACCTCACACCAGTCAGAATGGCTATAACTAACAAGTCAGGAAACGACAGATGTTCGTGAGGATGTGGAGAAAGGGGAACCCTCCTATACTGTTGGTGGAAATGCAAGCTGGTGCAGCCACTCTGGAAAACAGTATGGAGGTTCCTCAAAAAGTTGAAAATAGAGCTACCACATGACCCAGCAATTGCACTACTGGGTATTTACCCCAAAGATACAAAAGTAGGGATCCAAAGGGGTACGTGCACCCCAATGTTTATAGCAGCAATGTCCACAATAGCCAAACTATGGAAAGAGCCAAGATGTCCATCGACAGATGAATGGGTAAAGAAGGTGTGGTATATATATACAATGGAATATTATGCAGCCATCAAAAAAAAAAAAAAAAGAAATCTTGCCATTTGCAACAACGTGGATAGAACTAGAGGGTAGAACTAGAGGGTATTATGCTAAGTGAACTAAGTAAGTCAATCAGAGAAAGAATGTATCATATGATCTCACTGATATGAGGAATTCTTAATCTCAGGAAACAAACTGAGGGTTGCTGGAGTGGTGGGGGTGGGAGGGATGGGGTGGCTGGGTGATAGACATTGGGGAGGGTATGTGCTATGGTGAGTGCTGTGAATTGTGTAAGACTGATGAATCACAGACCTGTACCTCTGAAACAAATAATACATTATATGTTAAAAAAAAAAAAAGATAGTAGGAAGGGAAAAATGAAGAGGGGTAAATCGGAGAGGGAGACGAACCATGAGAGACTATGAACTCTGAGAAACAAACTGAGGGTTCTACAGGGGAGGTGGGTGGGGGGATGGGTTAGCCTGGTGATGGGTATTAAAGAGGGCACGTTCTGCATGGAGCACTGGTGTTATACACAAACAATGAATCATGGAACACTACATCAAAAGCTAATGATGTACTGCATGGTGATTAACATAATAAAATAAAATTTTAAAAAATCTTTAAAAAACAAATAAATAAGATAAAATAAACAACTGTGAGTATAATGGCTTTGCTGAATTCTGGAAATCCTTTTAGTGAATTATTGGGCCTGAAGTTTGTCTTGAGCCTAAAGTTTGTCTTGAGGACCCCCCAAACTTGCAGTTGATGTCAAAAGTGAGGGTGGTCTTAAGGGATTACCACATTTTGCACTAATACAAATAAGTTATTAAATAAATCAACAAACAAAATGTGAGAAAAGGGACAAATCTTTGCAGAATTCCAAATAATGAATGTAAGGGGGACGAGGGAAATAGAAAATCACTGTTAAAACACTACAGTAATAACCGATGCAGGCAAGATCCACTGATGAATGTGGAAACAAGGCGGCAACACTTAGAGAAGCAGGGTGTTTGCACAGCTTCAAAACATCCTCCCAAATGCTGTGGTGGTTTCAGCGTATGTCCATAGATTATTTGACACTCTTTCCTCTAAGACGTGGAGCTTAATTTCTCTCGCCCTTGAGTGTGTACTGGAATTAGTAGTAATTCACTTCTAATAAATAGAATATGAAAATGAAGCTACTGACAGTGGGGAACGCTGGCAGACCCTATCCTTACCACATTATCAAAATTCCTATCACCATAAATCATGTTGATATGGTGTATCCCTTGCAGTGATGTGATTACAAGGAGATTTAAACTTTGCTGTATTCTCCCCCAAAATCCAGGATGCCATTCTGATGAGAAAACATCAAACAAACCCCACTTGCGAGGCATTCTAGGAAGGATTTGCCTAGAGTTCTTCATAAATGACAAGGACAGGAAACGGGGAGACTGACACAGTGTCACAGATTGGAGGAGACTGTCGTGACTCAATCAACGTGGTGTGCTGGGCTGGATCCTGGAACAGAAAAAGGACATTGGTGGAAAAGCTGAATAAATTCCAGTTTTGTTCAAAGTACCATGACAGGGCGCCTGGGTGGCTCAGTTGGTTAAGCGACTGCCTTCGGCTCGGGTCATGATCCTGGAGTCCCCGGATCGAGTCCTGCATCGGGCTCCCTGGTCGGCGGGGAGTCTGCTTCTCCCTCTGACCCTCCCCCCTCTCATGTGCTGTCTCTCTCATTCTGTCTCAAATAAATAAAATCTTTAAAAAAAAAAAAAAGCATTTAAAAAAAAAAAAGTACCATGACAATGTTAATTTCTCAGTTTTGATAAGTATAGCAAATGTACTACTCCGAGGGGAAGCTCCCTTATTGTATGTACTATCTTTGTAACTCTTCTGTAAATTTAAGATTATTCAAAAGACAATTTTTTTTTTTAGACTGACCCTATCAAGTGGGTAAGGATGTGGAGCAACTAGAACTCTCATACACTGCTGGTTGAAATGTTAAAACAGTAAATAATACACCCAATTAAAAAAAAAAAGTTTGGCAGTTTCTTAGGAAAATAAACATACACATAACAGTATGTCCCAGCCATTGCACTCCTAGGTATTTACCCAAGGGAAATGAAAGGTATGTCTTATACACAAATAAGTCTTGTACGTGAATCTTCATAGCAACATTATTAGTCATAGTCAAAATGTGGAAACAACCTAAACGTTCAAGAGGTTACCAGTTATTTATGGTATATCCCTACAATAGAATACTACTTAGCAATTAAAAAGAATGAAACATGGATATAAAATAATAATGCTGAGTGAAATAAGCTCAGCTATCCCCACCCCTAAAAAGAGTACATAATGACTCCATTTTTAATAAAATATTAGAAAATGTAAACCAATGACTAGTAACAGAAAACAATTCAATGACTGTCTAAGAATGGTAGGGGCAGGACAGGGAGGGCTAAGAGCAAGGGGCTTCTGAGGGGCGAGAGACGGTGACAGGTAGGTTCATTTTGTAAGTATAATTGTTCACAGGTGTGTACATAGGTCAAAACACATGCTTGTATAATTTAAATATGTACTTCGTCAATTAGAGCTCAACAAAGCTGTTTTTAAAAAGAATGACATGAAAAAAATGTTTTGATATATTAACTGAAATAAAATCATCACACAAAGACAAGGGCAGCATAATCCTCTTTAAAACAAAACTGACTGGTTTATGCTTCCAAATGCATAATTAAGTGTCTAGAATATTGTGTAATTAACAGACACTGCTATAGGAGAGAACGCCCGGGTGAGTCAGAGGAAGGGGAGGAAAGTGAGCATGCTACCCTAACAACTCCCAAATCTCAGTGGCTTGATGTAACTTTTTCTCTTTCCTATTTATGCTACATGCCCTGTGTGGGTCAGCAGGATGCCCTCATTCCTCAATGAAGTGGCTTAAAATACATGCTCATTTCAGAAAATTTTAAAGTAAAAAACGCTGGGCTGTGTGTAAATAAAGAGAATATCACAGGTGTAAATTTTATCTAGCTTTGAGCAAGATTCCTAAGTACTCCGGCTTAAAGGACTACACTTAGCAGTACTTAGGAATCCTGCTCAAAGCTAGATAAAATTTACACCTGTGATATTCTCTTTATTTACACACAGCCCAGCGTTTTTTACTTTAAAATTTTCTAAAATGAGCATGTATTACTACCACAAGGGGAAAAAATTTACACAGAAGAAAAGGTCTATGTCTGAAAGACAAATGTGACCAAACACTCAAAAGCAGAGTGCTATTTTGACCTTGCTTAATGTTTCAAAATTGAAGTCTAAGTGAGATAATTGAAATGGAAGCCAAAAGAAAGTGAAATGTGAAATGCTATGTCTTTAGAAACTCAGTTCTTAATAATGATGCGTTTTCTGATGTTTTTCTATAAATAATAGATCACAAAATGGATGTTTGGCACAGAGTTGCTTTTAAAAGTGCACTTTCCAATTCTTGACAGTGCAAAAAAAGAAAAATGTAGTAGAGACTAAGGACAAGACATAAAGGCTGATAAAGTAACACAAGGTAGCTGATCACACAGACACACACGTCACCATTATCACCCAACTGGGGTTTCATGCAAAAAACCATGGCATATTTTAAGATATTCCATCCTAACAAAATACAATTGTAAATAAGTTTGTTCAATAAACCACTTCCACATTCATGTCCGTAATAGCAGTGCTTTGTAAATCTAATTACAACCGATTATTTTCAACAAACTACCCTGTCAGACAAATGTTTTTTTCTGGCATGTTTGTAACAGCGAAAATAGCAACAATAATAATCATGCCATGTACGAAAGCCTACCTTGGGCCAGTCACTGTGCTACAAGATGTATAGGACTGCTAATCCTTATAACCGTCTTGAAAGCAAGATGTCTTATATGGATGTTTCTTACAGATAACAAAATCGGTGTTCAGATGTGAAGTAACTTGTTCAAGGTCACAAATCCACAGGAAGAATGTGGTGTTTTCACTCAGGATGTCACCTTCACTGGGAGTGACTTCCCACTCTTGTCAACACCTCAAATTAACCAAAAAGCTATTTTCCAGGCACTGTTCTAGGCTCTGGATATGCAGAGAGAAGTACAGTAGCCAGGTTTGCCTTTCAGGAATTCAACATAAGGAGGAGCACAGAAAACAACTAGCCAGGGTTGTGGAGAGAATGCTGAGAAAGTGGAAGGGGCACCTGAGTCCCTCCGAGTGGAGGCAGGGGCAGAACGGAAGTGAGCAGTGAGCAATGAGCAGGTGGGAGGCTTGGCTTCCGGGAAGCACTTGGCTTGGTGGAATCTAAAAACAAGAATTAGACAAATGAGGAAGGGGAGAAGGCATTCCAGGCAGAGGCAGTTAGGTGAGTCAAGGGGAGAGGAAACCTTACAGGAGGTACATGCCTTTGTTTCAAGTATGGCCAGACAAGAATGTGACTGAACATAGGAGATCGAGCCTCCTCAGCTTCTTAAAGTCACAACTGCTAATCAGAACACCACTGCATCCCGCCATTTAGCCTGGATTCCACAGCCTGCCTCCTCCTGGGCATTGCCACACATTCCCATGGACAACTCGAAGCAACTGTTAACTCTACGACCTGTTCAGCAGGTCCCCTCATTGCCGCAGAACTGTTAAATCTCTCCCCGGAAGCCTCCATGCCAGGCATACTTACTCCAGCTACCCTTGCCTTTAAGATAGGCTGTGATGGTTCCTTCCAGACACATGGAAACCTTCTGAGATACCGGAAACCTGAACTTCCTTACAAGTGTCACCCACACCTGTCCCAGGTATGTCCTGACTACAGGGCCCCATGTTCTAGAAGTACTTGGGAGTGCTAATCCTCTAGCAAAATGTGCACTGTTCAATGCTCCTTGGCGCTGTTAGTCTGGTCACCTCCTAAGATATCCGTCTTCCTGGGCCTGAGAACTAGCGGAGAAAAGTCACACGATGGCGTCGATTGGTGCTGCTGGAGAGTCATGGTTACAGATTTCAGCTGGGCCTATAGCAAGGCTCCACAAAATATGGGTAAGAGACATATTCAAAATTCTAGTAAGGTTTTTTGAAGTAAAGGAAAATGTGAATATGTGACTACTGTGATTACTAGGGTTTGCCATGTTCTAGGGCAGATTCGGAAGTGATTAATACCTAGGCATATCGTGAGAAGTTACTGAGTTTCAAGGGCAAAGAATCCTTGGAAATCCAGGTATAAAAACATTACCTATAAGGAGGCAAAACCATGTCGGCCTTGGCCTTCAGCACAGCAGCGGTGACTGCTAGAAGATGGGGGAGCGCCACCTCAGTGGTTCTCTAGTTTTAGTGGGAATTAGAAGCTTCTGGAGAGCACTACGGACCTTTCCTCCGTACACTGATTTAGTATGTCTTGGGTGGACTACCACTTGTTCTCCTCCTGGGAAGTCTGGACTTACACTTTAATGCTGATCAGCAGAGAGAGGAGAAAATATGATGCAAGAACAAGAACAATGTATCCAGTATTCGTTTTGTGTGTTTGAGAGAGCACAATTCTCAAACATGCAAGGGTTCAAGAGAGAACTTGCTAGCCATAGTTGAAGACAAAATCCATCCAATTAAAGGATAGATCCAAATAAAGGACTCAGTGGTGAAAAACCCTGGTCTCAAACTGAGACTGAGATAGTAAGAACTGAACTTACTGCAGAATAAAACAGCTGTGGTTAAAGAAGACAAAGGAAAGACAACGGAAACTGTGTAAATCTCAGCATGAGGGGATGGGAACTTCTGCTTCTCACATCATCCTAGCATCCTCTAGCAGCATCACCACCAGGAACCAAAAATGGTTATACTTTTTCTCATGCCTTCCTATGTACTGGGCATGGTGCTATAAAAACTATATATCATCTCCTTAATTCTTACAACCTGGGGCAGGTAACTGTTATTCCCACTTCAACATAAGTGCACAGAGAGTGGATATTTTGGCCATGCTCACCCAGTTAATTTGATTGGTCAGAGCCTGAGATACTGTGATGTTAAGATTGGCAGGATTACTGTTTTATGAGAACCCTTTAATAACCAAGCATTTTACTATTGTCTTAATCAGTAAGCTGGAGTATCTTTTGGGGACCTCTTCCTCCTTTCCTCTACCTCTACCACAACCAGCAACTATGTTATGGGGTCTCAAGATATGTTGTTCAGGGAATTCAGGAGAGGGTCTTGGGATCTAGCCCCTCGTAGGGCTCCTTGCTCAGCAAGGAGCCTGCTTCTCCCTCTGCATCTGCCTGCCACACCCCCTGCTTGTGCTGTCAAATAAATAAAATCTTTTTTTTTTTTAAAGATTTTATTTATTTATTTGAGAGAGAGAGAATGAGACAGAGAGCAGGAGAGGGAGGAGGGTCAGAGGGAGAAGCAGACTCCCTGCTGAGCAGGGAGCCCGATGTGGGACTCAATCCCGGGACTCCAGGATCATGACCTGAGCCGAAGCCAGTCGCTTAACCAACTGAGCCACCCAGGCGCCCAAATAAGTAAGATCTTAAAAAAAAAAAAAAAAACCAACACACACTACCTTGAGTAGCAGCAAGTTCAGGTGCTTCAACCTAATTCCCTAATACTTCACAAGAGCAGAACCTATTTTTCTCTTGCTCGCTATTATATATTCAGTGGTAAACACACTTCCTGGGACATACTCTAGATACTCAACAAATATATATACGCTGAAGAAAATCTTAAAAGACGACCGAGACTCAAGAAAGTAGTATGTATAAAAATGGCATTTTAAGTCCTAGAAAAAAATGTCTGCTATTCTAACACATGGACTAGGAATTTAGCTTCCAGCAGTATTAGTAGATGTCATTAAATATTCTGGTAGTTCCGTGACATTTATAATCAGATTTATGTATTTGGCTCTATGGCAGAAACGTTCCATGTTTAACAATCTTAGTCATAACCCTCTAATATTTAATGACTAGTCAAATGGGCTTAAAAATTAGTTTTCTGCTAACTCCTGTCACCTGATTGTTGTTTATTGGTCTAAATTATTCTCTTGCTCCTGTATGCACACTTAGTAAATAGACAAGCTTTTCCCAAGAAATCTCCCTTGTACAAATTCCCAAAGGACTCCTTTCGAAATAAGACTCAGTCAATGCAGAAAATGGGTGGATGGTGAGTTTTAGTCTTTGTAAGTGCCTATTAACCAGTGTGTGTCCATCAGAATCAGCTGTTCAATCTGTCTTTACAGATACACAACTATTTGTTTACTGCGCTGCTGTTTATAACAGGAAACACTGAACAAGTAAATCTACGTTATAGGGGGCTAAATTATGGTGTATAATACAATGCAACCATTAAAAGTCAAAATAATGGCATCAAATAGTGCACTTGACACAACCAGGCACAATTCTCCAAGGGCTTAGGTATGGTAACAATTTTCATCTTTATAACCAATCTATGAGCTAGGTGCTATCACATTTTACAGATGGGAAAAGGAGGAAAATAGCTCCTTAGATCGAACAGTTACACAGCGGAGTTGGGATTCAACCGAGGCCATCATGCGGAATTCATGCTCGTAGATCCTCTACGGTATACTCTACATCTGCAGCATAGGGAAGTACCTGCTTTGGTGGGACAAAAGTCTGATGATTTCAGTGAAAAAGTTTTTGAAATCAGTGAAAACTACAATTACATTTTTCTTTTTTTTTTTGAGTATCAAAAATGTTTGCAAGGACAAAACATTAACAGTGGTTTCCACTGAGGAACTGGCTGGGAGTATGGAAATGGGAATTTATTTCAATTTCCTTACAAGCATGTGTTTTATAATAAATACACAGTATGCCAGTTACACAACCCCTTCCTTCCCCAGCCCTCCCCACCCCCATCATCTATGACACACAAACAAGCACAAAAAAATGCACACCTCCCTATGCTATCATATTAGCCAGTAGGTTTGGGGTAGGGCCAAGTATTTTATTTTAAAAAAGGGTTTTAATGGACTCCTGGTTAATCAACATTGTTAAAAAGTTTACTTACCTCTAATTTAGTCTGGATTTATCATAAGACATCATTTCCTCCAACACCACATTTGCACAACTTCATACTTCAGCTTATTTCCATACACTAAAATATTTTATCCACTTAAATGGAAATATTTTAGAACATACATAGCTACATTTTCATGTGCCATTCAACTTCATTTGAATTATTTGATGACTCTAGGCCTTTATGATGATATCCATGCTAAATGTGCTATTCCCTATCCTCTACTGAGGTATACTGCTCCTCAGGTACCCAAGCTGGAAAATTAGATAATGAACCTGGTCAAGTAGTGTATGTAAATTGAGTCAATAAGAGCTTATGTGGAAAAGGACTGGACAGTGTATAGATTTTTCAAAATCCTTTAATTTGAATGTATGAGATTCTGACAGCTGATGTTTTCAAATGTCTCACACTGAGTTCAGTGTGACTGTTTTTAATGCAAGAGTTTGACTCCTTCAGGTATTCCCCCAGTGCTTTAATTCCTCTATAGTAGTCAGGCCCAGTGGCCCTCCAAAGTATGCTTTTGATATTTCTGGTAGTGCAGTATCTCTTAAAGCAGCCCATTCTGACACTGGATTAGTATCACACCACTAACTTAAAAAAAAAAAAAAAAAAATTTTTTTATTTTTTTCTTTTTAAATTCCATCCCCCTGACCCTAGTTCTTAAAATGTGAATTGTTTGCATAAGTGATCATACAAACCCAACAACCAAGAAACATTAATAATTGTCTTCTGTACTTTACTAAACACTTTGTGTTTAATATATTTTAAATTATAAAGAAATTACAAGGAACTCCTAAAAAATTTAATACAAAAATATTACATGTTAGGACAAATAAGCATTGAGATATGACATTTAAGAAGAAACATGCAGAAAAAGTAGCATAGGGTTAACATTTCATTGTTGACAGAGAGCTTTGGTACAGCAGAGAAAAGCACCATAAATCTACTGTCCATAGTGTCTTTTCCTCCACTGCATTTCGCAAATGAATATATTGGGGAAACAGTAAACTTTCATCTGCTGCTGTGTGTAATAGGTGAGAAATTTGATCTATTGCAAAGTGTAAGAACTATGAAATTAAAAATAATCCCTTCCACAACTACTGAAACTGATTTGGTTTTACCTTTAGACGGATTATAATCCTTAGTAGTCCAACACTTTCTGAAAGTGTAAAATGCAGACTATTATTAATCTATGCCATGCAATAAAAGTTAACCCTTTGAAAATGAAAGACTGTCAGACAGTCCTAGCAACTGTAAAAACTTATCATTTAATAAAACATGACAAGTCTATGCCTGTGTTTCCGCTTAAGGAAATGAAAGGGAAAGGCAGAAGACCTGAAGAATGTAAGTTTAAAAAACAAAACAAAAAAACCCCCAAAAACCAAGAAAACAAAAAATGTCTCTAAGTAACTCTTAAGAGCTGGGATTAATTAAAACCAGAAGGTGCCTGGTATTGTTCTTCAAAGATTATAAGGTTTGTTAGCAACATAAGCAACTAGCTAAGGAAGAAAACTATTAAATTAGAATAGGTTTATATGAAGAAAAAAATGTCACTAAGGAAGTTGAGAGTCCTGCCCTAAAATCTTCAGCAACATATATATACACACGGTTTTGTGCTCAACTCAAATGAATCTGAGGTCTCTTTTAGTTTACGTGAGAACAATGTCCTTTAAATACAGCATTATTTTCCAAAATAATTCGAAAATGATTGTTACTTCTTAGCTGATTAAATGCTCTATTATTCTTTAATAAAAATAGTAAATAATCCCTTCATTTAAAAAATCTCATCTCCTGTGACAAGTAATAAAATAGTAAAATTTGTAATTTTATCTATGGGCTTACTTTAAAGTATCTATCTTAGAAAACAACACACTTACGGAAAACAGTGGTTTGGGTTCTGATGGCAGTTGTTATAACTGATTAAACACCAGTGTGGGAGAGAATAGACATGCTATATGTCATGAAGGCTAACTCAGAGCAAAAAAAGTTTATTCTACAATAGAACATTGGAGGAGTAAATGCAATTAAAATGTAAACAAGAAATTGTAAACAAGAAATAGCATCCCTCTCTCTTTACTTGACTAGTAAATATTAGTCTATACAAACTACATAGATATCAAAGGTTTCATATATGTACACAGCCAACATAATATCAAAATATATTTTATTCTGGACCTCTTTCAGATCTGATTCAAATTACAGTTGTCAAAGCAATACAATGCAAAGGGAAACCGCAACAACAACAACAACAAAAATGTGCCTAGAAAGGATAAAAGGGTCATTGGGGACAAATCATTGTGATGTGGAACCAAAGTACATCGTGAGTGTAATTAACATGGTCCAGGACAGCAGAGAACATCTGGATCAGTCTTCCTTACACAAGAATCATGAAAACTGAACAAGAACGTTCTTTAACACGTACAAAAAACTGTCATGGGCTGGTTTACACTTTTACAACAGTTTTAAGTTAACTGGATAACTAAAGAAATGATGCAGACATTTTAATCCAGTGCTATAGGTAGGCTCACAGAATTAGACCCAAAGGATTTGCCAAAATCAAAATGAGAACATCATAGCTACAATGTCAAAGTCAAGAAAGGAGAAAATTGCTTCTGTATTTAGGGGTCACAGAGCCACAAAATGCAGTCTGTGTTTGCTTTTAATGAGATGGCTAAGTACATCGGACTTAGATACAACATGCAGAATGTTTTCTTGAACTTATGCAGAAACTCCAAAGAAAACATCGTAAAACAGTTTACTAGGAAAGAAAAAGATGCCCTAGTTATTCACCCTGCTTCAACACTGTCAACGTAAAGGCAGAAATAAAAGAATGCTATTAATACTTGAGAACTGATATAAGACATCAAATTTCTAAATCAGTTTATTAAAAAAGTGAACACTTCCTCTTTTTTTCTCTCTTCTACATTTAACTAGAATCATGTTAAAAAAAATTGATATTGAATGTGATACTTCAGAGCTACTACTGGAAGGAGTTAATTCGTAACTTCCCTACCACCCTCCTTCCATCCCTGCTGATTCAGAAGGAAAAACAAAAACAAACAAACAAAAAAAACCAACCAGGGTCTCTTGTAGATTTGCTGCTATTCCCCAAAATGTTGGCATTTGCTGCCATGCCACAATGTTGGTCCACTGAAATAGAATTTCTGTGGAAACAGTCAACAGTAATTCACCAAATGCAAGCACCACCCTTAGCATGTGAGAGTAAATGCAGGTTCTATAGAAATGTACAATGTGCTTAAGATGATGAAAACGGTTTTGAAGAGAGTAAACAGCACTGCATTTGAGACTTATTTTTCTGCTTACCTAGTATAATTTAACATTTTTGCTCACATAAGGACAGTCATTTGTGATTCCTTTAATAAAATAGCAAAAATGCATACTCCTCTTCAGGCCTCTATGCAATAATAGTTTACATTACTCTTAACAAAATCATTCTACATAAACAGATAGCTCCTTAAAAATAGTACTCTCTCATTAAATCTAATTTGACAGAAAGAAGTCTAAGGAAAAAAGGAGTGCTTTATAAGTGAAAAAGTACAAATCTTTGGCCTTTCTCTTGACATTTTTATATGTCAAAAAGCAAAAAACCTTCATGTAATTCAATCTAGTAATTACTTTTTGCACCATAATTTGTTTTTTACACCACAAAAGGAGGCACTTTCAGTATCTGTAAAAGGTGTTTAATCCTAAAACATACTTACCTAGAGAATTATTAATTAAAACAGAATTCAATATACTCTAAAATCTATTAGGAAATTAAAAGTCACCACTTCTAAAAGTCGTTTGAAAGTCAATGATGGTACCTGATCAGTGACAGAAACAGGGATTGGAACAGATAGAAGAATGTATGGGATTTCCTACATGGAGAAGAAAAGAGGCTATTTCTGGATGAGGTGTAAGAGCAACAGCTGCTCTTTCCTTATTCTACCTTAATCAGTGAGTACTCTGTTCATGCAAGTTTTCCTTTCTGTTTTTCCTTGTAAGTTTCGTACAGCGGCTTATACAACGATACACAATGAACACCACGGAAAATCCACTGCAATCAGTTGATCTTCAGGAGTAAGCACTCAGAAAAAAAAGGAAGGAAAAACGAGCCGAGAACCTCAAATACAGAATTATGCAGGCCGTGAAACGTGGTCTCTTACAGTCAAGCTGCTGCTCACATCAGAGGCAGTCTTACTGTCGTCCGTGGGGGCAGCATCGTGGCACATCAGCAGGCAGTGATGACGTCAAGGACAGCAGCAAAAACAGGCAACTGCATGCGCACAAAGAACCCAAGCCCACAGAATGGGTACCCTCCCGGGAAGGTTTGTACTTAAGAGACCCAAGACTTCAGGATAATAAAGCTCTGTGTTTATAATCTCTTATATGTCCTACTGTGGCTACTATGCTTACGTAAAATAGCTAAAGATTAAAAAAACAACAACAACAACAACAACAAAAGAAAGGAAGGAAGGAAGGAAGAAAAGGTGACAATACCATCAAAGTGTAGCTGTCTGCTCTGGTAGCTATACTGCAGAACTTCTGGACTACCTCTTAATCAGCTGGGGGGGGCGAGTCAGTAACTGTATGCAAACGAATAAACTGTCCATATCAAAATACAAAAGTACTATCAGTAATCACCTCTGACTTTCAGATTTAAATTCAGTGCAATTGACAGATGCATCACTAAAGGAAAATGCAGCTTAAACCTACTCAAAACATTTGTGTCTATTCCTGGGAGCACATTTAAAAATTATTGCACAGATTTTTAAATTTTTATTTATTTTTTTTTTTTTTTAAACAACAACAGAGGTCAACCACAGATGTGGACCTCTAGCAATAAAAGCAGGATTTCAAGTGCCAGATACTCAGCATGTTAGGTTTCCTACGTAAGTCACAGGGTAATAGTTCTAAATATCTATAATGTGATCCCAAACCCCAAAACCAGCTGGCACAAAACCATCATGAATGACTGCCTCTCTGCATGGAAGTCTTAAAAAAGATTATTACAGTATCATAGTCCCCACTAACAATAACTGGGGTACATAGAACAATGTATTGTGAAAGTAAGTGTATTTATTCTCTTTACCAATAGCAAATGCTATCCTACCTTAGTAAAACCAAGACTTGCTTCAATCAATGCTGTTTTGTAATGAAGCAAAACAACAAATGCTGAAAATCAAAGCTGCGTTACTTGGGTTAAATCGCTTTCTACTTCCACTTAGAACACAGGTTAAAATTTTAATAGTAAAGCCCTCAAAACAATTAGTGACGGAAATAGTGTTATAAATTTGCTAAGCTTAATAATAAGCAACTCCTTAATTAAAATCTTTGAGATATAAATTTGACTATTCTCTTCAAAATGGACACTTGTGGATACTTACATTAATCATGACAAACCCCGTTAGTCACACGTACAAACACAGCCCCATGCCATCATGTGCAAATTCTGTGTATTTTAGCTTCTAGTTGCATGAACACAAGAAGAGGTTTGCTCTTATACCTATATCTTTCAGAAAATACTTGATATTATAAACAGAGTAAAACATGATAGTAGTGATTACTGAGAAAAAAAAAATAGCAGCTTAAATCTATCCGTATTTGAAAAAAATGTAGTCACAAGTACCACGAACGCAGAATAAGAGCAGCAGGGAGCTTAGTGCAATTATACTTTTTTTTTTTAAATTCTGAATCACTGCTATTTAAAAACACCTTGAAGCAAGTCTTTTGTTTTAAAGATTGTTTTTAAACTAAGGTAGCAAACATTGTGCCATGTAATGGCAGTGTTATATGCCGTTATCTTGCTTTGTATAAAGAAAAACAACATGAGAGATTTTTAATACTGGAGTTTGGTTACATTACATATTTAAGCTTCTACACAGAATGATGGACACTTTGAGAAGCTAATCCTTATCCAGAAACATTTTAATCTCTTAAAAAACAAAGCAAAACAAATAAACAAACAACAACAAAAAAAACCCCAAACCTACTTTGCTCCTTTTCACAATAGTGCACATTTTAACCATAATTTAGTTATGGCTACAAAACATCAGAAGATTTTGTTTTTTTATGCATCTTCTCTATGGTATTAAAAAAAAAAAAAAATTGTGCCCTTCTAGTCTTTAATTGGCAGAAATATGTCCCAAAAAAGAAACTATTGCATTTAAGCCACATCACCAAAAAAAGAACAAAAACAAAAACAAAAAAACAAAACAAAAAAAAAACAGAGCATAATATCCTTTTACTGATGTGTCTTACAGATTGACATGACCAAAAGCCATATAGTTTTCATTCAATTTCCAATTCCCCCTTCCACAACATGCACCAACTGAATATATGCTCTGGGAGCCATAAAATGTACCAAACATCTATCTCTTCAAAAGAATGCATTAAAATATTTTTAAGAATTTTTTGTTTAAAAGGTGAAAAAAATATAAACAAGAAACTGATTCACTCCCTTACTTCATGCATCCATAAACTAAACCAAAAACAAAGTTTAAAAGCAAGAACAAACTACTGCTGCGAGTTTTTGTAAGTCCATTTTCTCTGTACATACAAACTGCTCAACTACCGAAGGGAAAAAAGAATCTAATCCATGGTGTCTTCTGATTCAAAGGGGAGAAACAAGGCTGTCATTAGTATCCAAAAACTGGTACACATATGGGCTGCTCTTATAATGCATATTTCTTTCTCTCTTCTGTTTTTCATATCCAAAACTTCTAAATGCTATTTTAGGGGCACAGCAGATTAGATTCCAGCACTTGGTGAACAGAATTCACAAGCTGTGACAAAATTCTGTCATCTTCAGGGTGCAATTTTGTTTATATACACTGTATGTATATATTTCTTTTAGATTTGGCTGTAGTGGACTGGCCATGGTTCAAGTGGGACTATAGCAGTACATGGGTCAGGGACAGTCATTTTGGCTATGTACACATTCATAGTCGGTCCATGGCTTCCAACTAGTAGCGCTATTTCCGAAGGTCTAATACACAAACCTGTAAGAAATTAAAATAATCAACCAGTGTGTTAAGAATTTCATTGTACATTTTTAGCTTAACGTTTCTATAGTACAGTTTGAAATCTATTTTTACTTTCTAGTTCACAAAACTGGTAAAGCAACAATGATCATGGCACTGGGCACTTAACCAAGAGAAATCAGACAAATCGTCTAAGAGATGGAGGAAACCACTATGGGCTAACACTATAAAGAACCATGGCTAAAATTTTGAAGATCTACTCTCTGTTAATTAAAAAATAGAAAAAAATATGCTCAACATAGACCATTTCCTAGCTTTTGGGCCTAAATGAAAGCGACCTCAGATTATATTAAGCTACAGCTTCAGAAAACAGCTAATGGCTAACACCCTCTCCATTTCCCCTTTGCCTTCAGAGCTTTGGAAGCCAAAACTAGGATTTCTATAAAGAGTTGGCCAACCTCATCCTGAAAGTCTCTCAGTATCACACATTCCTCAATGCAGGACTCAACTGCCTCTACTCCCCCTGCCCTGGGCCACCAACACTCTTCTGCAAAGAAGACAAGGTAGAAAGAGGCATTAAAAATGCAAACCTCTCTCAGCGTGGTATTGTTCTACGCTCAATTTCATTAACAAAGGTTTACATTAAAAAGAACCATTTCTTGGTTATGAAGATACTCTTTTGGCAAACACAGCCTATATTTTGTTTACATTATTTCGATGAAATAAACATGAAAAATATACAACCTCCAGTAAAAAAGATCAATGCCATAATACGTATTTTGAAAAGTAGACTTTTGTAGTCGCAACCACAATAAGCCACATTTATTTACTACGCTTACACACCCACCCCCTTGGAAACACTTCATTCTACTTACTGAACCATCTGACGCACTGGCTCCAACTTTGTCTCCTGCTGCATTCCAGCAAACTTCAAAAATTCCACCTGTTCCCCTATAGCTGTGAACTAGAGCACCTGTCTAAAAATGAAAACACAGATTCTTAAAAATGGGAACATATATTATTAGAAATCCAAATTATTGAGGTAAAATATTATATGGCATTATTTCTAGCAATCAGAGATGGAATTTAGCTTTGACTCCAAAACAAATTACAAGTTTTCAAACACTAGAAATGCGATGATGATCCTTCTATAAAATGATAAATAACACTTGCCTGATCTCAACAGATCACACACACACACACTCAGTTTCTCCA
This sequence comes from Neomonachus schauinslandi, assembly GCF_002201575.2. Classification (NCBI taxonomy): domain Eukaryota; kingdom Metazoa; phylum Chordata; class Mammalia; order Carnivora; family Phocidae; genus Neomonachus; species Neomonachus schauinslandi. Next base: position 87,001,837 of record NC_058403.1, on the reverse strand, counting down.
GTATTGATAATCATTCTTAGCTATCTTTGGCCTCTTTGATACAGTTAACAATGGAGTCAAACATTCAATGTATGACTTGAAATAAATTTTTGTTGTTGTTGAAGGGTGCATGAGTTTGGCTAACATGTAGAGAGACAAAATGAAGTCAGAATTTCTTTGATAAAATATCCTAAAGAGAAAGTACAATAAACTAGTAAAGACAATTCCAGTGTAAGTCTGTTAGTTACTCTATATTTACTGAGAAGCCCCTAAACTAGAGGAGATAAAAAAAAAAAAAAAGGAAACCAAAATTATTCAGCTACCCACTGAATAATTAAAACTCAGTTAAAAAACATATTCTCCTAGGAAACCAGTCATTAAACAGGGCAAAGATCAGAGGCTCTGCGGTGAGAAACTGGATAACAATGAAAAATATGCTTCTGGTTTTCTGCCCTGACAGGGCGGAGAAGTTATCTCTCAGCTTTATGATAACCTAAAAAGGTCAAACTAGAGGTAGCAGATCTACCTAAAAACATGGCAGCAAGACATGTACATTGTAAATACCTCCTCGGACAGCCAATCCTAATTTAATTACTAAGCCAGAACTCTCTTTTCCCTTGCTTTCCTCTTCAAAGTCATTCGGCTAATACTGCAGAAACCATAGGTGCACTGCTACAGCTAATCACATCAGAAAGGTTCAACTGTTTTCTTCCCCCTACCTAAAGTTTCTTACAATTTAAAACATTAATGAAGTGTGAGTATAGTGGGTTGTGAGTGTATTTCCATGGTTAATTAGGAGAAAGGAGTGGCACCAACAAAATCTAAAATCTGTTGATGTACAGGAAAGTAAAAATCTACAGGACAGTAAGCTCTGGGGTTTAAAAAAACCAACTTTCTTTCCAAAGCACTTACCAATTTCTAAGCTCAAATTAGGCTATAATTGAACCAAAATAGCATGGTCAACAAGCTAGAGCTATAACACTAACAAAAATCAGTGGATTAACAGCAGTACTCAAATCTGTATATATATGTTCAGACCAGACTTCAACAACTGACCTGTGAAATGCTTAGGTAACATATCATATGGATGATAATCCAAATGAGGAAAGAAAAAACTAGATTTATATATGACAAAAAGGCAATGACTGCACTAAAAACTCACTAGATGCATCTTACGATTTTCAAACTTAAAAAAGTAAAATGGTATTTTTTGATAACACAATAGTGATACATCTAAATAGCATGGATAGTTGCTCAAATGCCCCTAAGAGCCTACCAGTATCCTCCATTAGAATCCTACATTTCTATACCCAAACGGAGTTAAATAAGTGACTGAAAATGTATACAACAGGCAGATTATCTATAGATTATATTTAGAAAGTCTCTGCTATTCAATCATAACAAAAAGATTAAAGGGAAGTCAAGGGGAAACCTAAACTATTAAAACTAGTAAGAGAGCTCAGAGAGGTGGATGGATTCAGTTTCAATATGCCAAAATTTGTAATGTTCCAAACACAAGCAACAACCAGTAAGTAAAAGGGATGTATTTTTAAAAAGACGTCATTCATGGCTAACAATAATATCCATAAGGCACTTCAGAATAAATTAAGAAAAAAGATCTTCATAAAGAAATCATAAAACTTTAATGAAGGGAGAAAAAAGACTTAATGAGGGGGGATCTATAAAGTTAGTTATTAAAACTATGCTAATGATGCAGGTATATACAAATGTCTATCAATGTGGTACAAGAGAATCCATAAATAAACCACAATAAGAATGTGGTATATGAAAGAAGTGGCATTATGAGACAGCAAAGGGGTATATAGTGTTGAAACAACTGGCTATCCATTAGAAATATAAAATTAGACCTCTACCTCAGATTATACATATAAAAATCAATTCCAAGGGGGTTAAAAATATAAATTAAAAAATAAAACAGTGAGGGGCGCCTGGGTGGCTCAGCTGGTTAAGCGACTGCCTTCGGCTCAGATCATGATCCTGGAGTCCCGGGATCGAGTCCCATGTCGGGCTCCTTGCTCAGCAGGGGGTCTGCTTCTCCCTCTGACCCTCCCCCCTCTCATGTGCTCTCTCTCTCTCTCATTCTCTCTCTCAAATAAATAAATAAAATCTTAAATAAATAAATAAATAAATAAAATAAAAATAAAACAGTGAGTATAAAAATGACAATGTTAAAACTTCTATTCACAAAAAATGTCAGGAAGAATGAAAGAGAAGTTAATAGTTACTTGTAGGGGATCAAGAAGAAAATGGGAGCTCTAAGACTTCCCAGTGGATACCTTTTCAGTGTTTAGAGGGGACCATTTGAATGATACTTGAAAATGATGCTTTATGCAGAACAGTCTGACCAACTATGACGATCAGCTACACAAAAAGAAAGAGCTCACAGTAACTGATTATGGGTGTACTACGACCACCTAAGATGTGATCACTGATGGGGCGGGGGAGTCAAGCGACTGCTACTAAAAAAACAGTACGTGGAGCATAAACACTAAAAAGGTTGAGAAGATGAAACAAATTACAGCAACTGGCTGTTTTCTCCATTTTTAGGAAAGGATCTCTCTATACTACTGTCCCTACAAAGGTAGTATAGTTTTAAGTTTATTCCTGATAAATCACTGTGTTCAGCCATAAAATCTTGTCCTTTAGTACATTTTATTAATTGCTCATATATAGCTCCTTCAAAAACAAGTCTTTCAGAAAATAAAGAAACTACATCATTTATCTAAACATGCATCTTAAACTCTCACATTTTAGGTCAACAAACTTGAAAAAAAAATAAAACAAGAATCTAAATTTATTTGTAAATTCTGGCCTACATTAGGAAAATATTAACTTCAACCAGCTTGTAAATTAAAAAAAAGTACTCATTTAAAAACTAAGGATTGAACTAATGTCATAAAGGAATGACAACCAAAAGAGAAAAGAGAATTTATATAGGCAAGTGCTTCTCAGTAACTATGAAAGCAGGTGATGATTTAAATAACTGAGACATACCTGTGTGTTCCAGATGTGCACACATTTATCAAAAGAACCACTTGCCAGGTACCTGCCATCAGGACTGAAAGCCACACTGTACACAGGCTCTTGGTGTTTTGTCAAAGTATGGATGCAAATTCCTCGGTCTACGTCCCATAATCTAACAGTAGAATCGAAGGATGCACTGACAAAGGAGGCAACAAAATTGACTTTATAAATAATGAAATACTCCCATGCCCCACCCCCAATCTATAATGTTCAGCCATTTCTAGTAGCTAGCCACAAATTCCTTATGAGACGCAGATTGGGCTGTTAGGAAGCAAGTGTTCTGGAAGCAAAGCTATATAGGAGAAAAGGAACTTTAAGGGCATCTCCGAGTCCCTGAATTGAAAAAACAAAATGAGCTAAATTCACTGTATTCCTTTGCTCTTTAAATAATTCTTTTATATTGACTGATCCATGGTTCTGAACAATGTATTGACTATATTTTTATTTTTTTTAATGCTGAAGAAACTTTATTGCACTATGCCTCAATTACTTGAGTTTTAATCAATATCTGATATCATCAGTAAATATTTGATAACTCCAGATATAAAAATCCATTATGGCCTGAAATAAGAATAAAACTCCAAGTTTAAATGTTCCCATCAAAAAAACAATCTTTGCAGGATACATTCCCATTTCATGGGATCTTTCCTAACTCTGTCGTTATTTATTAGAAGCTTTTTGTGTGGAAGACTCATAAAAGGAAGAGTGAAACATAAATATTACCTTGCTAACATAAGGTTGGCATTTGGATTATTTGTCCCTGGCCCTGTTGGACTCCATTTGATAGTATAAATTTCTTTATTATGTGCTTGCAAATCATGGACACAATTGTCTTGTTTCATACTCCATATCTGAGCAAAAAAGAAAAACATATGTAATTATATTTTCCCATACAAAGGATACATTTAAAAATACTACTGGGCCAATCTAAAATATCAGCAGTATAACCAGAACAATGATTACAGATCAAGGGAATATTTGCAAAGAAATTAATATGTAGAATATATTTAATATTTATCTCTCTTTTAAAAATGACAAATTAGCTTGAAGTCCTTTCCAAATGTTCACTATTCTGAGGCTTCAAGACTGAATTAGCTGTAGTTCTAAGAGTAACTCTGAGAGCTTCAGATGGTACAAACTTCAACATTAGTAAATCCCTTGGGTAATGATCCTAAAATGTTTAAGGCATTAGTTTTAACACTGTCCCTTAAATAAAAGATGTAGATTACAAATTCTTCTTAGGATTTAGAATCAGAAAATATTTTGTAACAGAGAAGGGCAAATAGATAAGCAACGTGCAAATAATATATTCCTGTATGACACTAAAACACAGGCAACAAAAACAAAACCAAAAAGCCAAATGGGACTATATAAAATTAAAAAGCCTCTGCACAGCAAAGAGAACAATAAAGAGACAAATGACAGAATGGGAGAAAAAATATGCAAACCATGTATCTATAAATAAAAGGTTAATTTTGAAAATATATGAGGAACTCCTACAACTCAATAGCAAAAACCCTAATAATCCAATTTAAAAATGGGCAAATGACTTTAACAGACCCTTCTTCTAAGAAGATATACAAATGGCCAACGGGTATATGAAAAGATGCTCAATGTCACTAGCCATAAGGTAAATGCAAATAAAAACTACAGATATCATTTCACATCTATTAGGATTTTATTATAAAATAAAAAAGACAATAAATGTTGACAAGGACGTGGAGAAATTAGACCACTTGTAGTACACTGTTGGTGGGAATGCAAAATGATAGGTGCTATGAAAAACAGTAGGGAGGATATTCAAAAAAATAAAAACAGAACTTTCATATTATCCAGCAATCCCACCTCTGCGTATTTATCCAAAAGAACTGAAATCAGGGTCTTAAAAATGTATTGGCACTCCCTGTTCATTGCAGCATTAGTCACAAAAGTTAAGATATGGAAACAACCCAAGTGTCCATCAATGGATGAACGGATAAAGAAAATGTGGTGTTATATACAATGGAGTATTTATCATTCAGCCTTAAAAAAAAGGAATTCCTGAACTTAAGGACAAATACTGCATGGTTCCATTTATATGCGGTATCTAGAAGAGTCAAATTCACAGAAGCCAAGAAAAGAATGGTAGCTGCCAGAGGCTGAGGGGAAGAGCAGAGGGGGACCAGCTAAACGACAAGTGTAAATTTCAGCTCTACAAATCTACAATATTGTGCCCACAGATAACAATACTGTGCCGTACACTTAAAAGCCTGATTAAAAAGATCTCATGTTAAGTTTTGTTACCATAATAAAAGTTTAGAAAATGACTCATACAGAACCAACCATGAAAAATAACAAAGCAATAAGGTTAAAATGATGAGTAGAGAATAATTAGCCTTGCTTGAGTTGAAAACCTATGTGTACAGAGGTAAAGAAACCTACACTGAGAGTACTTCTGGCAAAATCATTCAATAAAGACATGGGAGTAAATCTTGCCAAACACAAACACACATAAAAACCCAACTGCCAACAACAACAAAAAGAGCTCACAAAAATTAGGTGTGTTTCACATGTCTGCAATGTACCTAATAAGAGATAACGAAGCAAACCCATAATGTTTTTGGATCCTAGACATTTATAATTCCATGTAAATAAGCCCCCAAAATATGTTTCAAAACTTATTTCATTTGACCTTTCAATAGCATTGCCACTGTTAACCACTCCTATCCATCACCCTCCCTTGAAACATTCTTCTCTGAACACTCTCCCTCCCTTTGGGTCATTCCTCCTCAGTTTCCTTTTGGAAGCTTGTTCCTCTTGAGCTGGTAATTACTGGGAGTTAAGTTCTTAAGACTTTCTATTTCTAAGGTTCCCCTCATTCCTTACTCTGTCCTTTCTCCCTACACAACTTCATCCAAGTCTGTGGCTCTGAATGACCATCCACCTGCAGAGAAGTCCCAAATGTTTATGCCAAGGGTAGAGTTCTTCTTGGAGCACCAGGCCCACCCAGCACCTCCACCTGCCTGGCTCAAATCACTGTTCAGGTTTTGCATGATCTTCTGACTCCTGTTCCTTGTTCTCAGAATTTGGCCCACTACACAATATCAACCCATCTCGTTTCTCCTTTAAAACTCTGACCTTTCATTATTGTTAGGACAAAAAGCTAACACTTTCTAATCCAAACTTCTCTAACTGCTCAGTAGACTCCCCAGCCACTGGCCTTTCCACTCCACATATGTGCCATACTCTGTTCAACAAGGCTTTCATTTTATGACTGCAATGCACGTGCATGCAAAGTAAACTCAGACAAAAGCATTAAGAAAAGCCTTTTTACTAGCAATGTCTGCAAGGGAGCCCAGGCTTGAGAAAACTGAATGACTAAAAACCCAGCAGGTATTTAAGGGAAAAACCTCACCAGGTTACCAAGATTACATTTAGTCTGTTCACAGGAGGAAAAGCAGTTTTCCCTCATGATTCCTGCATCTTAAGGGTCACCACATCCGCAGTCGTGGGCATTGCAGAGTCAAGGATAAAATTATTTTCAGGAGAGTTACTATGTTGCAGGAAAGGGCTCAAAGCTTCATTAATACTGGAGATCTGTATTAGATTGTTCTTTACCTCAAAATGCTTTTTTTCTCTAAATGTGACGTGCACAGGTGCAAGGTGTTCGCTTTGCTTTTAGTCACACTGACAAGAAAAACATAAACCCATGTCGAGCTGCTGATGCTGGCATGTCAGCAAGGCTCACTCACCAACTAAGCATTCTCTGCTATAAGATCAGCTTCCCAGCAAGGATGATATACATTCACACCACAAAATCAAATTTATACAATTCACAGAATTTCAGCAAAATCCACGAATGCTACAAAGATCTGTTACTTATTAGTCAAATTTTTACATGTGCAAATAAACTTTAATTGCACCAGCATATGACCTTCTAGAAGTGAAGACAAGTTAAGACAGCAGGTTTCTTAGCACCACAATTCCTATCAAACACTCTTTTAAGTAGAATTTATTTGCTATATTTAAACACTTGAAATACTTTACAAAATAAAATATAAAAAACAATGATTCACTATTAAAAAGTAGTTAAATCCTGACCCAGGTTTAAGCATTCAAGGAACTATAAGAGACATTCTAAATGATCTAAAAATGGCCAGAGCAGCCATTCTTGGTGACCCCTCCACTGCATGTCTCCCCACTATTTGAATTACCTTCAAAGTCATGTCATCAGAACAGGAGGCCAGAAGATTGCCAGTTGGGTCCCATTTGATAGCATTTACTTCATTCTAAAAGTAACAGTAAATATTCACATTTTCATTTTATAGACTGGATTGCTCTTTGGATCTTAAATATACATACTTCAAAACCACTCTGTAGTATTACTTATTCATCATAACCACTTTAAAAGGGGGGGGAAGGCTACTCACCGTGTGTCCCTGGAATGTTTTAATAGGTCTGTCTTGTCCTAGTTTACAGACATGAATGCACATATCTGTACTACAAGAAGCAAAGGTGTTGTTGCTCTGCCAATCAACATCCAGTGCTGGTGCTGAAAAGGAAAAAGGGCTAGGTTTGCATTCATTCCACACGTACTGAAAGCTAGGAGCTTTAGTTTTAAACCATGCTCGGACATTAAGTGTGGTAACAGGAACTTAAGCATTTTACTTTATAATTTTTAGAATTTTTAAAAATGAAGGCATCTAAATATCACAAATATTAAATTTCCATTCAGTTGTCTCTATGTGAGACACAGCCTAACAGAAAGTAACGCAGGTGACTAGGCTTCCTGAGAGCTTCCTCTATGAATAACTAGCACTGCATTCTTGGTATCGCATTTGTAAACCTTTAAAAGTTATGTTATACTTCCTTTTATTTCTAAAATTCTCTTGAGTGTTCAATGGACAAGGGAGCTTGGTTCTGCCACTCCCTAACCATTGGGCCCCAAGCAAGTCATTTAACCTCTCATGCTATTTTCCTCATCTAAAAAAAGGGGATAAAACCTTTAAGCTTAATACACAAGGATACTGTGAAGATCAAGCGAGATGGTGCGTGTGGAAAGGACTTTGTAAATGACAAGTTAGACAAATGTTACGCTGAATAATTTCCAATCCACCCATCTGATAAGTGGAATATTGCAGATGATCGCAAATACATTTTCTTCTGATTCTTGTCAAATATCACTTAAAACCCACGTCACTGAATTTAAAACCTCAGACACCCAAAAGCTGGCTATTAATAGTTACTTTAGCTCTGGTATGACTGGAGAGTCTTTCTTTTCATCTCCCTCTGCCGCAAGGTGCAAAGGCTCTCTAATTAGTAATGCAGATTTAACGCAGTGGCAGCAAGTAACTGGGTTAGGCAACAGAGCACACAGCATCGGATTTAGAGCAGTGTGGACGCGATGGCCCATTAGCCAAGGGTAGTTTTTGCGTTTCATTTGGCTGGGGGTGAGGATCAAAAGACGACACAGGATCAAAAGAAGACCTATGAATGTGAACATCATACAAAACTCAGATTTTAGTGTCCTTATGATAAAATTTCATTAAAACCTAGACAAGTTCGTTCGGCCACGTATCATGGCTGCTTTGCACTACAAGGGCAGACCAAACTGGCTCCAACAGAGATCCTGCAGCTTATCAAGCCAAAAAATGGACGTTCTGGCCCTCTGCAGAACAAGGTTAGCATTCAGAGCAAACACTAAGAGACAAGGGGGAGACGAGAAGTTAAAGTGAAGCTGTATATTCCCATTATTAGAGATATAAAGCATTTAATGAAGGAGGTCAGAACTTGTGTGTATGGGAAAGAAAAAACAAACCACTTCCTCATTGTTATGTATCCATCATAGTAACTGGCTGTTTTCACACTGAGCATATTACAAATGGGTATTCTGAGCACCGTTAGACTGATAAGCCAAGCGAGCAGTGAGGAGCAGGCTGTATTCTACTACCTTCGCAGGCAACAGGCCTTCAGAGGTGTCTGCACGCTCCCTCCTTTGCAGACCCTCTTTACCTGTGCTCTGTGGCAGATTCCCAGTTTCTGAGTGTTTTGGTGCTAAGGGCTCCCAGGGTAAACTTCTTCAGAGAATTGCCTTGTTCTGCTGCTGTCTCCAACACCGCCACCCACCCCCCCACCCCAGCCAAAAATGGCTAGTACCCAATGGCTGGTGGTATGTAGTTGGGTTTGGGGGAAAGAGGGGGAGATTCAAAAATCTAGCATGTGGTTCAAGATGAGAAAAACTCCAACGTGTAATAAACACTCCAAAGCCCTGCCTGGATCAGGTTGAGGCTGGGCCCACTTCTCCATCCTAATCCCTACAATTCCTCACTTGTTTCTCCTGAGAGTGTTTCCTTAATAAATCACGTCACTCAAATGCTTGGCTCCAGGTCTGCTTCTGGGAGTATCCAACTTAAATCAGCCAGTAAACAAAAGCACAGGCCAACTTTGATGAGCATTATGTATGAACTCTACTGCTGTGTGTACACACCGCATCATCTTAGATGCATGTCGATGACTGTCCTGTTCATTGTCTGCTTGTTCTCAGGGCCATTCCTTACCACACTCTGTCCTGCTATGCTCTACACACAGTGGGTGGACTCCTGCAAATTACATATCCCAGGTTCCTGTGCCTACTGGTTTCCAGATGGATTCATACAGTGGGAGACACTGTCGAGAGCCCAAGGTCAAGAGAAACAGAGAAGACAGGCAATTTTGCTCTCATCTCTCTTTTAAGGCTGGGTGTCTGGCAGTGGCAACAGTTACTCCAAGGTGCCTGTTCTTGCCAGGCAGTTCTTGTTTCTCCCCTTCTAATTCCCACTGGCAAGAGGGATCCTGCCTTCTCTATAGTCTTAGGTTTTCTGCAGTTCTTACACTCCGGGGTACCTGAGAGTCCTCTGGTTTTCATTCTTTCAACACCTCTGCAACTATTTCCTTGTACTAAGTTCCCCTTCTTGGACGACCTGGTTTAGATTCTGTTTTTGTGCCTGGAATCTGACTCAATACCTACTACACTTTCATTTTGACATTAAATACTATTACATAAGATATCATTCCAAAAATAATTTTAATAAAATGTTTCTTTGATAAATAAATGGTTCTAGTGTTAGGTGGTGGGGGAAAAAGCCTGAAAAATCTAATAAACTTAGAAAACAATTGAAAGTATAATAAAATGCTACAAAGAATGCCAAGAATCTGTCATGATGCATCAGGATGTTAATGTGATGCAGAGCTGTCTGCAAAACAGGAGATGGGAGGCTGAGAAAGTAAGAAGTGGCATTCAAACAAATATACCATTAGGTTCAGAACAAAACAAAACCGTAGGACCAAGTAAAGCTAACTGGGGGAAGTTGGGGAATGCTGCAACATGAGTTGTATGATTTATGCTTTGTGATACACCTGGCTCATAAAATACAAGGGTTACAAAATTGGTGTAATCTAAGAATACCTGCATCCTTACTTTTTGCTTACTCCTAAAATAAAAAGAGTCTAGGTGATGCAAATTCTTTAGGAAAGAAATACATCTCTATGGGCTGGCTCAGTTGGAAGAGCACAAGACTCTTGATCTTGGGGTTCTGAGTTCAAGCCCCAAGATGGGTGTAGGGATTACTTAATAAATAAACTTAAAAAAAAAAAAAAAGAAATACATCTCACAACAAAATGCACTTTTATGTAAGTGATATGTAAGAGGTGTGTTCGCTATTACTGATCTCATTTTATACACAATAAAAAAAGACTAAAAAAAGTTAATTTGCCTAGGGTTACACAATCTTTTAAAATCCTGGAGCTAAGATTAAAATTCTTGTGTCCTACTATTTTTGATATATTTTTGTTACCCCCTCCATCCTTCATAATTTAAAAAGGTAACAAATGAACCGAACCTATGCAGTAAGGAGAGAAAGACATTTATTACTCATCTGCATTTTTTTGGAAACCACTTTACTGAAATATAAATCACATACTATAAAATTCGTCCATTTAAAGTGTACACTTCAATGGGTTTGGACATATTTTATTATTAATTTTTAAATACTGTGGTCATATATAACATAAAATGTCATTTTATTAAGTGTATAATCAGTGGTATTAATTATGCAACATCACTATTTTCACACTTTTTCATCACCCCAAACAGAAACTCTGCAGCCATTAAGCAATAACTCCCCATTTCCCCCTTCCCCCACTCCTAAGAACCTCTAATCTTTACTTTGTCTCTACGAATGTGCCTGTTCTAGATAGTTAATAAGTAAAATTATACTATTTATTTGTCCCTTTGTGTCTGCTTTATTTCACTTAGCATAATGAATATAAGGTTCACTAACGTTGCAGCATGTGTCAGAACTTCATTTCTCTTCATGGCTGGATAATAATCCACTGTACGTGTAGACCACATTTTGTTTATCCATTTGTCCATTGATGGACACTGGGCTGTTTCCCCCTTTTGGCCACTGTGGATAATGCTGCTATGAACACTGACAAGAATCTGTTCAAGTCCCTGCTATCAAGTCTTTGGGATGTATACCTACGTGTAGAATTGCTGGATCATAATATGGTAATTCTATGGTTAGCTTTTTGAGGACCTGTCCTACTGTTTTTCCACAGTGAGTGACTGTACCATTTTACAAACCTACTAACGAAGTATAGGGCCTAATTTCTCCATATCCTCATGAACATTACTTCTTCTAGCCATACAAATGGGTATGAAATGGCCACTTATTGTAACTCATCTATAATCATGATTTATGCTTTATGCAAGAGTGTATACGGGAGACAATTTAGCACACCAATTAAAATATAGTAATTTAAAAAGCATGGTAGACTTCCATTTCTGGTCAAGATGGGAGTAGTAGGGACCAAATTTACCTCCTGCCGAAACAAAAACAAGAAAACTTACAAAATATGTGAGATAATAATTCAAGACAGTAGACACCAGGCAATAAAAGACAGCGGTTCCTGAGAAAATGGGAACCAACCATCAATGTGACCTTTTACAACTGCCCAAGCTTACAATCTGGGGGGGAAAATAAGTCCAGGTCTTGGCATAGGGAAGAGGAATCTCTAGGCAGAGATCAATAAATTTCCTGAATGAAGAGACAAAGCTGAGAATCTAGGGAGACTAAGGCAGCTGGAATTTATAAGACAGATTACAGGAAAAGAGAGAACTAGAGAGCTACGCACAGAGACATGTCACTTAGTAGTAATTAGAAGTAAATTTATAGCACTAAATATCCATATTAGAAAAGCAGAAAGGTCTCAAATCAGTGACCTCAACTTCCACATTAAGCAAATAGAAAACAAGAGCAAATTAGATTGACACTGAAAGCATGATACATAAAAGAACAAATAAATAATTTATGGAACTCATCAACATTAATAACTCCTGATCTTCGAGGGATATTGTTGTTTTGTTTTGTTTTCTTTGAAATAGAGTTGACACAGAGGGATACTGTTAAAACAATGCAAAGACGAGCCAGAGACTATAAGACAGCATTTGTAAATACCTGATTAACTTGTATCCGGAATACATAAAGAACAGAAGAAAACAGTAAATTAAAGATCCAAAGATCTGATCCGATATTTCACCAAGTAAAATCTACAGCACGTGACAGGATGCTCTAACGTCACTGGTTATTAGGAAATGCAAATTAAACCACAATGGGATATTAATACCCACTTATTAGAGTGGCTCCAGTTAATGACACTGACCACTTATCAAGTGCTGGCAAGGACATGGAGGGACTAGAATATCCACTGTTGCTGAAAATGTCCATCAGTATGGAAAATGTAAGCTTTGGAAAAACAGCTCGGCAGTTTATTAACAAGTTAAACATATACCTCCCATGTAATCTAGCTATTCTATTCTTAGACATTTGCACCGGAGAAATGAAAGTACAAGTCCACGCAAAGACTTATACATGAATCTTGATAGCAGTTTTATTTATAATAGCCCCCCAAAATGGAAACAACCCAAATTTGCTTTAACAGGTGAATGGATAAACAAACTGTGGTGTATCCAAACAATGAAATACTACTCAACAATTGAAGCAAATGCAAAATTATTTCTCAGAGTGGAAGAAGCCAGACCAAAAAAGTATGATTCCATTTACATAATGTAAACTAATTTCTGGTGTGGAAAGACCATGGGTGGCTGTCTAGGGATGAAGGGGAGAGATCACAAAGGGGCAAGAGGCAACTTCTGAAGCTAGCAGGTGTATTCGTTGTCTGCAGTGTGGTGATAGTTTTGATGGTATATACATGTCAAAACATATCAATTTGTACAATTTAAACAGGTATAGCCCATTTTATGACAATTATACTTCAATAAAGCTGTTTTAAAAAAAACAAAAAGTATGGCAAGAAAGAATATCCTAGGTGAAAAAAAAGCTTATTTACTTGTAAAATTACTTCAATACCGACCTCATCAGGTTGTAGTCAGGACTAAATGGGATCATGTATACAAAGAGCACCATCTCTTACACAAAGGTGGTTTCCGTTATATAGCTAACTTATTTCGAATTTGCATTACTCCTAGCAGTTAGGAGAAACTTTTGGGTGGAAGAGCCAGAGGCCTAAGAGAAATCTATATGGGTAGGGACTAGAAACAAAGGTGGAAGTAAAACAGGTCAGCTAATGTGTAAATGCTTATTAATGTGGTAAGCCTTAATCAAGCTGAACTGTTTAACAAGATGCTTGCACAATTACGTTACCCAGATACTACACAGTAGTCATTTTGTACCTTATTTGGCTTGTTTATTCACACTAAATAGAAAAAGACAAAAAGCCAGAATGCCAGAAGTTGCTTCAATTTTAAAGGTGATGCTGTGCCACTGGCTATTTGTGAAAAAGGATGTTACCAAAAATTTGAAAATAACCAGTTAAATTTAGTCAGCTTTCAAATCAAAACTCTTCCCAACTGTAACAAAATCTTTGAAGAAGCAGTGAAATCAAGTAGTCCTACTGTTCTAACTTAGCTGACTCCTGAGCAGCACAGGGGTTAGGCCCTCTCACATGCAGCTGAAATCCCGCACTGAACTTCTGATTCCCCCAAAACTTAACTAGTAATAGCTTATTGTTGACTGAAAGCCTTACCATGAAGAGAAACACTCGATTAACACATATTTTGTATGTTATATGAATTTTATACTGTATTCGTATAATAAAGCTACAGAAAATAATAAAAAAGAAAATAAATTTACAGTATTGCAGTTGTATTTATTGAAAAAAAAAAAAGCCACATATGTAAGTGGACCTGCACAGTTCAAACCTGTGTTGTTCAAGGGTCAACTACAGTTATTAGGCATCTTGTTCTAGTTTAATAATGATCAACAGGAAACTCCCTGAGAACAGCCTGAGAAGAGAGCAGGTACTAAAATCCAGCTGTCTCTACCCATCAGGTTGTATAGCGCATGCATGGCTCTGCATCAAGGATAAAGGAGCACACTACCGGAGGGGGGCAGAATTATCGTATTTAAGTATCAAATTATTTTTTAAAAGAGAAATCCATTTAAAGTACCAAAGTTCCAACAATGCTGGGAAAGCCTATTTTTTTAAGTTCATGTGCACAGGAGGACTGATGTGGAAACAGGAGTCCAAAATGAGAAATAACACCTAAATTTGTATGAGTTTATAAAGTTGTATTATATACATTAGTTTTATCCTAACAAATAGGTATAATTATTATCCTTCATTTATAGAGAAAATGAGGCTCAGAAAGGTTAAATGACTTGCTCAGTCTTAAAGCTTGTTAAGTGGGGTGGAATTGCCATTCAAACTTAGACCTCCTGATTCAAAGATCTATGTTCCTACCATTAGATAATACCAACCTAATTGCACTAGGCTGCAAATGATTTTTTAATGGTACATTTCACAGAAAACGTTTGATGATCCCCTGACAATTAACAATCTGAAAGTCATGGAACATCAACTCCTCAAAGGATTAGTAACAAGACCGATATTTGATATTTCAAGATTTTAAATGAATTATATGCTTTTAAAAGTTTAATTAGAAAAACAGAAGCACCAGTTCTCATGTAAATTGTGAAGATTTACCCGAATGAAAGGGAAACTGTTGCTTGGCTTCACCGGTATGTGCATCCCAAATAATCGTAGTCTGAGATTGAAAAGAAAAGAAAAATTGTATTAAGAGGTTAAAAGAAGCTCATCATAGGTGCATAAATTAGATGCCTAACTATGTTAAAGCAATAGGAAATGTCAGAGTGAATTTTACTTTAAACATTTACTTTATCCCCAATAGTACAACGAGGGTATACTCCATTCTGAGGGGGAAAATGACTATTAAGCAGTTTCATTTTTCCCTGATTTTTCATCAGTCAACTTACTTCAAGTAACTATTAGTTGTCTACAAACCATCAGACATTATATTACATTGCTTAAGAAACTCAACTGCAATAATGTAATGCAAATTTTTTTTTTAGCTATTAGGAGGCAAATTCTTGGTTAATAAAGTCATTAACCAATTTTCAATATTAAGATTTTTAAAAGCTCACATTTACACATATGGGCAGCTTGAATTTTGACAATATTTAAAACAATGTCTTGTATATTATACCCAAGTATGACACATAAATCTGAATGGATATATTCACAGTTCCTTTAAATACTCTCCCATCACTAGTTTTATAACTTTGGGGATGTAAAGTATTATACAGTGGCAGAGGTTAGTAATAGGACGTTTCCCTCCTATTCCTGGCCTCCTTTATTTTTCTTCCTTTTTTTTCTTCTCTACTTTCATTTCTGACAACTGACTCAGTTAACAAGCGTACTGAGCATACGCTTTGCTGGACTGAAATCATCTTAGACCTGTATTCATTTTGGGGGGTATGGTAGAGGGGATGACCTAAGAAAACAAAAGAGCAAGAAGGCCGTATTTTCAACCTTTCCATATTTCCCGGCCTAGTTAGGTGGAAAAAGCTTCAATGACCCTGCATTTTTTACATTTTCAATTAAGCACCAGGAGTTCAGCTAACAGACTGCCTCTAAGATTTCTCAAGGAATCACTCCGGAGCCATTTTCACGGCTGAGGTAAACTAGAAACTAGGGAAAGAAAGCAGAGTATGGGAGGTATGACATCCACTGTTCCAGCAAAGATGAGTGGTCACAAAGATAAAAGATCAATGGCATTCTGATGAGTAAACTGGCGAAGGAGCTGACAGAAAACCTAAGAGCATTCCCACTGTCGTCGTGAATCCGTACCTGAATTTCCCGTAACAGATGTTTTACTGTTTACAGGAGCGGCAGGAGAAAACACGACTTCCAGGTATACTCTGTAACACACTAACCTTTGTAAAACCTAGTTTAACGTTCTTTTACCTTGTCCACTCCAGCACTTAGGATGAAATTTCCTTTCTTATTCCACTTTAATGCAAATATAGGGCCCTTATGCTGCCCCAAGGTGCTAGCAAGGTTACCTAATATTCAAAAAGAAAAACATGAAAATTACTTCAAGCTTTATAACTTAGATCAACAACAACATATAAAAAGAAAAATACTTCATTTACCATCTTTAGTCCATATTCTGGCAAATCCATCGTATGAACCAGTTGCTAGAAGTGTACCTTCACTCTGTCAGAGAAACACACTTCCTTCAATTATATAATCCAGAAAGGGCATTTAATTGTTATTTGACTATTTCCACGTTTAAACCCTAGGAAGAGTAGATCTTGACATTCTCTGCTTCAAAATTTGGGAATGCTACCAACGACCTACAAAAGACCCTTCACTGCTATGAAGCTAGTATTTAACCAGCATCTAGTCAGTGTGGGAGCCTTATAACCAAATCTCAAGAATGGCACGAACTACTCTGGAGCAGGACCAACACCACCCTGACGCATGCTAAGGTCTACGGTATTCTCACAGATGCACATGACTCGAGATGGGAGAAGGGGGGTAGACTAGGAAGGACACCAAAATCACAATCTTAAAATGAATTTAATAGAGTCAAAAGCAAAAATGGCTAAAACATTTTGTTATGATTAGAAGATTTTATATGGTCCTCCCTCTAAATCTTTTACTGTCTAAATGAAGCTTATATTGTGTGTGAGCCAAACAATATTGCCGTTTCAGATGATCAGATACTTAAATATCATTGAGTGTTTCTTTCCTTTGTTAATTCTTTCTCAATATGAAATCCTTACCAATTAGGAGAAAAAAAAAAAAAAGCCAGAAAAGAGTGTAGGCTGACTTTATAGTTAATGAAGTGAGTACAACTGCCTGGAACTACTTTACCGCGAGGAGAAATCCATACCAATTTCTCTAATCTTATATTCCCTTGCTGTGCCTGGCCTTGATGAATGGTACAACAGAAGAACAGATCTACGGAAGTGCAAGTTACAGAGTGCATTAAACACACTATTGCTGGGATTAGTAAACACTACTGAAGACACAGAATGAAATCCTGCCTTACTCAGTGCTTTTGTGATGCTTTTTGGAAAGGGAATTGGAAACAAGATTGCCCTTTTTCAGACTTCTCAAGCCATTTAGCTGGGCAGGTAAGTGAAAAGCAGATGCTAGTATGGTACTAAGGGTTGTAGACTCAGTCCTGACAAAATCTGGTTCTATCTGAGAAAGAAGGAGCCGCGTTGAAACAAACAGCAAAAGCTAATTTCCAGACTCTGCACAATGGGAAGTTTCCTTTAAACTACTGGACCCCAAATGTCTTAAAAGAACCATTAATCAAGGATAATGTTTTCCCCTTCTAGTGGAAGATTCAAGTTCATAATGAATAATATATGTTTGAAAAGTCCACACTTCTGAAAACTGTAACTTGGGAGTTGAGAATCACCAAGCTCAACAAACATTTGTTAACCATCCTATTCAGTGTAACCTGTAAATTTCATTAAGTTAACTCATAGGTCTCTGAGCCAAATAGCATATCAAGGTGGTAAGGTCTCTGACTTAAGATATAATAAGGTCCCATATATTGAGAAGATAATTCTTAGTCCTGACCCTACAACCAAACAATACCGTGGCATGCTAAACCTTTTTCTCATTTTGGTAACTGCTATCTTCACAGGAGGGAAAGAGTAAATACATTGCTGGAAATTTTATAAGGGAACACTAAAAACAAAACAAAACAAAAACAAAAACAAAAACAAAACCCTAGCTATTTGTTTTGGAAGAATTTCATAGACACTGAGAAATTTAGCTAGAGATACCGTTTTTAAAGACAGCTCTCTTTCGCTGGAATGAGACTTGGAAGATCCTATGGAAAGCCGCACAAAAGTTGTCGAATAGAGGCCAAAGGAGGAAAAGAGTGTTCATTTGCTGAGGAAAGAATGGTGAATCCCATGAAATGCTCAAGACGCTGAAGTTGTCTAAGATGCTTCTTACACTTGAGAGAGCAGGTAAAAAATGGATGCAAAGTCACAAGGAAGGAAAAAAAGGCCACATGGAATAAAGGAAAAGATATAAGAACTTTCAAAATGTGAATTTTCCACAAATTAATCATGGGAATGGACACAAACCAAGCTGCTTATCACGTACGTGAAACTGAAAGGGTGAAGCTTTACGGACGAGGAGCTCAAACTTTCTGGTCAGTCAGAGCAGTGAAGTGATCTCTGAAAGATGTGGAATGACACAGCATCCGAGAGCTGTAAGATTCCTCCAGCTAGAATAGAGCTTGGAAGTAACCTAGACTAACAGTCCCTACAAGGCGATCAGCAGTGAAGTTCTCATCATTCCATACAAAATGAGAAAAACAAGAACATGCTTTTATTATGGAGATTTCTCCTAACCCCCTAGCAAAGGGCTTAGTCGTTAAGGACTAAGCCCTTTGGACTAAGCCCTTAGTCGTTAAGGACTAAGTCGTTAAGGACTAAGGACTTCGTATGTGCCTGCTGTTGATTTTCACCTATTACCTCCCTTAAGCAGGCACCATTACCACAGTTGTACTTTACAGCTGAGGAGGACAAAGCACAGAGTGGGCGACCACCAGCTGGACAAAGGTTCCGCTGCAAGATAAACTGAAGAGCTGCTAGCTGGACGGAGGTCTGACTACTGGAAGGCCAGTCGTTGTTTTTAACACATTTGAGAATGGCGAGTCCTAGTTTGTTGTTCGTATGAGTGAAATTCAAAAGCATCTCAGCAAATGGACAACCCCTGCTTTAGTCTGCGGTTCAGAGAGGTTATGAAGATTAGGAACTATATTCACCGTGGATAATACAGTGATACTCACATTCCAATCTAGGGATGTCACATCCTTGTTGCTTGGGACATCTTGCCCTCCTTCTCGTATACAATGTCTAAGTACTAACTGTGTGGAGCCACTAGTGCTATTTTCACTAAGATTCCATATTCTTGCTGTTGAGTCTCCAGACCTATAAAGTATGCAACATATTTTAAGTCCTCATGATATTCTCAAGTATCCCAGAATCAAAGTAACATATTTATATACTCTTATTAATAAGGCAAATAAAAACTAGACTCTCAGGGATTTCCATTTCCAACTATTTTCCTTAGTCTCCACTTTGGGGACCCTAGGCACTTTTCTGAAGAAGTAAGTTTAATTAAAACTTCAAAGACTATGGGAGCACCTGGGTGGCGCAGCTGGTTAAGCGACCGACTTTTGATTTTGGCTCAGGTCATGATCTCATGGGTCGTGAGATCAAGCCCTGAGTCAGGCTCCACACTCAGCAGGGAGTCTGCTTGAGATTCTCCCCCCTTCCCGCAGCACCCCCCCCCGACTTGTGCTCGCTCATTCTCTCTCTCAAATAAATAAATCTTAAAAAATAATTTCTAAGATTATGTTATGAATAAAGACTTACAGAGGCAAAAGGACCACAAAGCAACAAAAACGTGAAAACATAAGTAATGCTTTTATAAAATGTGCAATAGTTCAGTACGGTATTTTTTAAATACATTTTAGTTCCACTTTGAGAAACATACCCCGATGCCAAGAGATCACTAACGGGGTTCCAGGCACAGATGAAAACTTCAGATTCATGGCCCCGTAACACAACTGCTTTATTAGGAGGGATTTCAACATCCCCATCCACTTCCATCATATCAGTATGATTATCTGTGTCATGAGAAACAAGTGAAAAATGCCATTTAGGTAAGTAATATTACAACATCCTTGGGGGGTGGGGGGTGGGGAATAATTCTTAATCAGCGAATACCTGCCCTAAAATATAAAAGTCTAACTTTTTTTTCCCGCACCTATATCAGGTAATGGTGAAAATAACTGTACATGAGAAATAAATTCCCATCCTTAGTTAAGTATGACCCTATAATTTTTAAAAGATGTACATGAGTATGTGTTTGGGGTGGTGGGGAGGCGGTGAAAAAGACTTGCAAAAAGGTTAGAGCCAAACAAGGCTAAAATGATAAAGTGGTCTGAATTAAATATAATCCATGTCAACACTGAGTTTCTGCCAGTAGGGGCTGCTGATATCATTCATGTAACATGAGAGCTGCCTTTGTATCTCCACGTCAGAGCGTTACTGTGTTAATGACTAGTATTACAAATTTTCTTTAGAAATCAAATGCAAACAACAAAATTTATCTAACAGTAGAAAATGGTTTCTAAATATGTAAAGAAGAAAATAAAATCCATGAAAGTAAATCTAGCTTCTTGGAGCTTCAGAAGTAAGAATCTGAATTGTGATACAAGTTAGGGAAACAAGTTGGCATAAATGAAACAGATGATGTTACTTCAGTCTGGAAGATGAGACATCCACATGAAGCAAAATTACTTTTGCTGCAAAGGAATTTTTAGAAATTCTTTCCGCTCACTTGCTATAGTATGTGCTCCATTCTCCTCCCCATTGGCTGTGTTTTCTCCATTTTTTGCAGACCCCTGTTGGTTTGTGGCGGCTGTGGAGGTGGCAGCAGCCGCTGCTTGCTGCTGTGCAAGCTTATCCCTGTAAGCTTGCTGTCTTGTCTGTACTACATCAGGCATTACGGCGTCTATCAGGGACAGAGACTCTATCGGCCGACCATCAAACAAGGTACCATCCTGGACGTGGAACATTTTGAGAAAAGAAACATGAAAGAGAAGACATTTAGGGTGAAGCAACTGCAAAGAGCTGTTTAAATTTTCCTCCTCCTCACCTAGTTCATACTGTGAAATATTGCACAGAGAAAGCCGAAATACTGAAAGGAATAATAAAATGCAGGTCCAGGTGATAAAAAGTTATTCGTTAGATTCCAAAATTCTGTCCGGGAAAATTAATGACCATTATGAAAGAGTTCATACAATGGTAGGAGACTTGGTGCCACATTAGAATAAACACTTCTTTACAACTAAAAACTTTTAAAATAGCTTTGTTGGACTCAGAAATTTCTTGTGATTTGATTCAAGTATTAAAACAAGAAACAGGCCTCAGATATTTTGCCATATAATCATCTCATTTTACTAATGGTGAGATGGAAGCACAATCAGGTTTAAAGACTTGCAGAAGTCACACAGCCAGTCAATGGCAACGGAGATCTCCTGACACTATTCCTAGTGTGACCTGAGCGAGGACCAACAGCA
This sequence comes from Neomonachus schauinslandi, assembly GCF_002201575.2. Taxonomy (NCBI): domain Eukaryota; kingdom Metazoa; phylum Chordata; class Mammalia; order Carnivora; family Phocidae; genus Neomonachus; species Neomonachus schauinslandi. The sequence continues at coordinate 86,980,344 of NC_058403.1, read as the reverse complement.
CTACCATCACAGCTGGTAGCTTGTTATAAATGGAGAGTCAAACCTACAGAATCGAAATCTCCGAAGGGCTCAGGAATCCATGTTTTAACAAGCTCTCTAGGGCACACTACCATTTGAGAAGTACCATCATAACTCTTGAGACTGTGCTCTTTAATTTTATGGAGTTGCCGTAATTTTCCAAAGCTCCTCTCATTGATATTAGGAAGCTCACAATTAATAAAAAGTTCTCCAGCAGGCACAAGGAGAGAGAACAAGTCAGAAATAGAAACTGGGCAAATGAGCTAGGAATATGCATGTGTAAGGCCCAATTCACGTAAGCTGGTAGATACTACAGTGGGGTGATGGGTGCTCTGAGTTACAAAAACATGGCACATCTTTCTGAGTTGTCAAATGTAAGGAGTATCTGAGGAGTAGGAGAATTTCAGTAACTTAAAAATATTAATACCAACAGATACATTATAGAGTACTATATTAAATCTATAAGACATTTATTTTTCAGATACCATGAGACTAATTCTGGCCACTGATGGAAACTGTTTCTCACCCTCTGCAGTAAAAGATACTCTGGGACAGAAAGTACTAAACGTCAACGAGGACACAATATTAGTGGATTTTTCCGTTTTAAAGAGGAGGAAACTAAAATATAATGAAGCCAGAATTAGTATACTATATTTATAGTAATAAATAATATATAAATAATAAATAAAACCACGGATGCTTGTTTTAAAAATACTTGCAAAAGGAAAGGGGAGCCATGTTAATCTGTGAAATGAAAATAACATAAAGAGCCCCACATGTTATAATTCCTGACCATATATGAAATTTTTTAGCTAGACCAGGGTTTGCAAAATTTTTCTTTGAAAGGACAAACAGTAAATTATCTTAGGCTTTGCAGAACATAAGGTCTCTGTCACAATTATTCAATTCTGCCACTGTAGCACCAAAGTAGCCAAAACAATATATAAGTGAATGAGTGTGGCTGTGTTCCAGGCAAGCAGGCAGGATTTGACTCATGGGTCATAGTTGGCCGACACCTGAATTAAACTACCTATATATGGACCTTATTAGATAGGCAAAAGTATCAAGAGTTGGCTTTTATTATAAACTGCCTTCCAAAATCAGGTATAACCAAATAACCTGAGGTTTTTTAATTTTTCAGACCGTCAATTGTGGTCTCAGCATTTCACAGCACAATGTTGTTGTTTTAAAGAAAATTATTTCTTCTTATTTACTTATAAAACCAAAGAAAGGGAAATAAACTAGAACTAATGGTTCTTATAGTTCGGAGTCAACAGGCCTTGCCTGTTCAACCTGTGACATAAGGAACACCACCCTTCAATTTTGTTAACCTGGTGAAGCTGAAATCAGATAATGAATGAACAAACAAGATAGCAGATTTAAGGACAAATTAAAGAGTAAGAGTATTTGAAATAAATTTTCCTTACCTCATTAATACTAACTTCTGCCTCTACATACTGTAGACCTTTCTGGATGATCGAAATCAATGCAGCAGGTGGGACGAGGGCACCATTGATGTTAGACTGACTGATATGGCTTTCTATACCAAAGGTAAACGCTGAATGAGAAAATCCTAAAAGCAGAAGAAAAGGTGTAAGAATTTATTCTCCTAGTGGCAACATGCTATAGGACACAAATGAAAGACCTCTGTAATCTTTCAAAATTGCAATCCATCCATCTGGAATCCCAGACTGTTAGCTAAGGTTAAATATGTTTTTAAACAAAAGAAATACCAAAATCCAAACATATTAACTTTTACATATTTTCCTTTTCACTTTAATTACATAAAGTATGATATAAAATCTCTAGTACATATAAAATTTAGCCATGGCACATAACTTTCCTCAAAGAATAGCACTGAACTTTAAAGCTGGACCGGGGCAGGGGGATGGGGGGGGTAGTCTTTGGAAATCATGTGAGTCGATTGCTTCACTAAAGATAATTTAGGCCAAGATAAATTAAGGTGACATTTGATATTTCTGTCAAACACAGTATAAATCCAATATTTTGCAGGGTTTTTTTTTAACTTAGGAAATAAAAAGCAAACTAAAGTTATAAAACATGAAAATTTTTATGCTTAAATCTCACTGTATGTATGAGTTAAATGCAAAAAAAAAAAAAAAATTACTAATTCTTTGCCACTTAGTGATAACCCATCTAAACGAAAGCTTTAAGAAATGAAAGTTAGCAAGTAAATCACCAGTTTCTATCAGCAATTCTTTAGTTTTAATTCGAAATACTTAAACCCAAAATATGTAATAAAAATCTCTTTATGTCGGTCTCGCTTTTTATAAAAGTTAAGTCTAAACTCAAAGATTAAATTCTAGTAAAATGATAAATGCATGTGCACTTATTCTCTTTACTAAAACATCCACCAGAGCTTATCATTAAATAGTAACTGTCATTAATGTATTTTAAATAATTCAATCACATTATATATATAATACGAATGTTAAGAAACTTTCATGCTAAGTAAACTAAATGAATATGGGCTTACTTGTGTCTTAAATGGATTTAACCCATGTAATAACTATCCCAGTCTATCCTAGTTTTTTAGTGCTGACTCTGTGTCTTGTTGCATTTTGTGCTTCCACTTAATTTAGGCTTCTGTGGCACTTATGAACAGTCTAGAATAAAGTACTATGGACTCACACAAAGCTAGGAAAGATTTTAGTCAGTAGACAAAGTACACCTAAGTTGGTTTTCCTCATGGCTCCTTCCTCCCCTCTTGGAAACACCTGGCCATTCCACTCCTGCAACCCACAGTGAGAAGTGAAAAGACATTCCTTCTAAGTCTTTGATTTTAACTCATGATTTTGCCTACAAGCACAATCATTATTAAACACATTTATGGTTTTCAGCTTAATCTGAGCTCACAGAGATTTCTAAGAAACATAGTAATGAAACTAAGAAACATATCAACGAAAAAGAGCATCATTCTGCATTGCCCCTATCAGGAAACCCATAACTACTTGAAAATGAGTAAATTCCAGATTGCCAGGGTAGAAGGCTAATAAAGGCTGGGAAGGATGGGGAGAGATGGTAAAAGATAAGGCAGTGAAATCCATAAGCAGTGAGGCTGCAGAGTCCTGTTTTCAATTATATGCCCTTCCCTAAATAAATTTTGCAGTAAGTCATAAATGGGGAAAAAAAGCTAAACAGCCAAGTGGCTTAGAGATTTACAAAGACTTCAAGATGGACAATATCATTTATGGAGGGTCTCCACCATGCACACATATATAGTTTTATTATTTTATAATCTGAGCTTACAGATGGGAAAATAGCCACTAACAGGATAAGGATTTACTTTTTTAAGTTTTTATTTAAATTCCAGTTAGTTTTTTTTTTTAACTTTTTTAAACTTTTTTTTTAAGATTTTATTTATTTATTCATGAGAGACACAGAGAGAGAGAGAGAAGCAGAGGGAGAAGCAGGCTTCCCTTGGAGCAGGGAGCCCGATGCGGGACTCGATCCCAGGACCCTGGGATCATGACCTGAGCTGAAGGCAGACGCTGAACCATCTGAGCCACCCAGGCGCCCTAAATTCCAGTTAGTTAACACACAGTGTAATATTAGTTTTAGGTGCACAATTTAGTGATTCAACATCAGACAACACAAGTGCGCTCCTTAGGGCCCATCACCTATTTAACCCATCCCCCCACCCACCTCCCCTCCAGTAACCTTCCATTTGTTCTCTATAGGTAAGAGTCTGTTTCATGGTTTGTCTCCTTCCCTTCCTATGTTCATGTTTTGTTTCTTAAATTCCACATATGAGTGAAATCATACAGTATTTGTCTTTTGCTGACTTATTTCGCTCCATCCATGGTGTTGTAAATGGCAGGATTTCATTTTTTTATGGCTGAGTAATATTCCATTGTGTATATATACCACATTATCTTTAAGAGGATAAGGATTTAAATTCATTCAGAGACCATGGAGGTGACCACTACATTCCGTTGCTCCTACTGAACAATTAAGTTAAAATATGGTCAAGGATAAAGCTAAGACAGAGTGAGCTCCTGTTTACTGATAGAAACGAAGGATTACATCACTGTTCTGTTTCAACTCAGGGTGTTCGAAAGAGGTGTCAGTAGTGCGTGAAACATTAAGACATCTTATTAGCAACGTTTTTCAAGTGTTTTGACTTTCGTTAAGACTCACAAATTTTAGCAAAGTCCAGGACTTCTGTACCCTCTAATTCATGAGTACAATTTAAATAATCAAAACCATCACATTTAGACCCTGTTAAATTAGAGTTCATGCTTATGTCCAAGAATATCCTAAAAGTTGCAGGCGGAACAATGTTGATTTTGGGCTGGCATGTTGTATATCCCAAATTTGTCCTACCAGACCAGGAGAGAAGCTATCCCAGGTGCTTACATCCATCTCAAATAGTAAAAAACAACTCTGAAAGGGTTATTAGCACTGTCTGGACACTTCACACTAATGTCCACCCTAAAAAAGGTCCACAATTAAAAACACTCTGCTTCAATAAATGTTGAATTCAACTGTAATTTTTAAATTTCTAGTCACAGCATTACATGGCAGCTTAAAATCATTATATTCAAAACTACTTTTCTTGGGGTGCCTGGGTGGCTCAGTCGTTAAGCTTCTGCCTTCAGCTCAGGTCATGATCCCAGGGTCCTGGGATCGAGCCCCGCATCGGGCTCCCTGCTCCGCGGGAAGCCTGCTTCTCCCTCTCCCTCTCCCTCTGGTTGTGTTCCCTTCTCTCGCTGTGTCTCTGTCAAAATAAATAAATAAAATCTTTTTAAAAAAAAAAACAAAAACACAACTACTTTTCTTATTCCCCTCCCTAAAACTTCGTTTTCCTTAGAAATTTGACCTTACTTCATTACACCTGAAAGTCATCCTAACTTTACCTTGGTCCCTAGTGCTCCACCATTCACCAAATCCTATCAATCCTACCTCTCTGGTCTCTGTCATCAGCTTTCCTTTTCTGCTAGAACCTGGTTTAGTCCCCATCATCCATTGCCTACAATTACTACCCTAAGTTCCTCTTTCCCCAGCTCAGTCCATTTGCCACACTACAGCTAGGGCATTATCCATGAAACAAAACCAATCACATCACTCCTTACTTGGGCACTTTCAATGATCCCTTTGGCCTTCCTAATAAAGGCCAAACTTCTAAGTATGACACACTGTTACCTTTGTAATCTGACCCTACTTATCTCTCCAGACTCATCTCCCCAATTCCATGCCCCCTACCCTTCTTCCCATTACACATTAAATTCAAGTTATTGCCAATTATATGTAGCACCGTGAATATGCTATGCTATCTCATGCTTTTGTATCTTATGTGTTCCTAAGTTCTTTCCTCTTATTTGAATGGAGGGCAAGTCCCTTCTTTTACTACCCTAGACGGGGATCTTTCTCAGCTATGTTAATCCTATAGTTTATTATATGTACGGTATTTACCACACTGAATGGTTACCTTCTGTGTATGTGTATGATGCTAGACTGGGCTACTTGAAGAAAGAGTTGATGTCTAGTAAATCTTTTCATTCTGGAAACCTAGAATGTTACCTAATTTAACTAATGCTCAATAAACGTTTGTTAAATCAGAATGCAATTCTACTATAACGTATTTTGGCACATCAGAAAATCTATGAATCCAAAAATAAAAGTATCTGACTTAACTCTTCCCTAAAAAACATACTAAAACTTGAACCAGGTTATGCCAAAAAACATTTCCATTTATCTGTAAATACATGTGCAGGAAACAGTTTTTTAGGGGCAGCTTTTGATTTACATAGTAGAAGGCAAAAGAGATTCATCTAAATCTGTGAGATGTTAAAGACTGGCTTGATTGCTTAAAATAGCATCCCTTCTTTCCAGGAGTAAGAGCAAATCTGATATAAATAATACCTATGTAATCAAGTACTCTACAAATTCGCTAGGGTGATTAAGATTTGGGAGGTAGAAAAGAGATTCCAGAAAGGAATTAAGGCTAAAAACCATGAAAGTTCAGTATATAGTAACTCAGGAATAAAGACAAGCAGTGGCCAGGGGGGCGTGGTAACTCAGGAGCCCACGACACCACGCATGGTTCCCACATAAGAAACAAGATCACAAAACAACTGTTTTCTACATACTGCTTGTTTCAGGGAAGGCGTTCCCTTGGGATGACAGGGGCTGTGTTCTCAAAGAGGTATTAGTCCTCCAGAGCAAGCCAACTCTCCTTTGCAAACAGACTACAGGAACATGAAAATGGGCCTGAACATCACTGCTATGGTACAGGGTGACTGAACAACAGCAACAACACACAAAGCTTAACTATTACCACGACACAGTCCAGGAGGAAAATCTAATAATCCAAGATCCTATTTAAGCTTCAGGTAAAAACAAAAACAAAACAAAAAGCAAAACAAAAAAAAACCCCCAGAAAATTATATCCCTGCTCCCATCACCACAAACTCCCTTGTCCCCAAATCCATTTCCAACTGTGTCCTATAGACGCAGATTTTTGTTTATTCTAAAAAGTTCCATACTTACAGGCTTAAAGATTTTAGAAAAGGTGAAAAGAAGGAGGGGAAAAAAATGCTAGAGGGGATCCTGCATGCTGAAGATTTAGACCCAGTACTTATAAAAAAAAAAAAATAATAATGGACAACATGGAGAAGGAAAAAAATTACAAAACTAAACCCAAGTGCAACTGTTAATTTTTTTGTATTTCCTTTTTCTCTTTACACATTTTTTTCCTCCATCACAATATAACACACTGGGCTACACAATTCTGGGCCCTAATATTTTTAAGGGCTGATTTTGCCCTTAAAAATATATATAGCCATGGGGCGCCTGGGTGGCTCAGTTGGTTAAGCGACTGCCTTCGGCTCAGGTCATGATCCTGGAGTCCCGGGATCGAGTCCCGCATCGGGCTCCCTGCTCGGCAGGGAGCCTGCTTCTCCCTCTGACCCTCCCCCTTCTCATGTGCTCTCTGTCTCTCTCATTCTCTCTGTCTCAAATAAATAAATAAAATCTTTAAAAAAAAAAAAAATATATATATATAGCCATGAACATTCTACATGAACTATATTTTCTGAAATAATTTTACTATCATACTATCTGGCGAATGAATGTACTCAACTAGTAAATTATTCATCCCATCGATGGAAAGTTTAGACTTTCTCAGTGTTTACTACTTAGGAATGTCACCTCAAATACCTACATGTATAGGCTTTTGCCAGATATGTATGTTTTTTTCTCCTTAGGATGGATTCCCTCAAAAGTTGAGGGGGACATGGGCATTTTAAAGGATGTTTTCATAATTGCACAACTGCTTTGCCCCCAAATTATGCAAATCTATAATGCCATCAGCAATTTATGTTTCCATATGCCCTTATTATTGCTGGCTATTCCTGGAAAAAATAAGCAAGATTACTAGTAAGACCGAGCAAGTTCTCTATTTGGTAATTATTAAACGACATTTGTCTTTTAACAAGCATGTCAGCAGTAATGTGTAAATAGGAATTTTCCTCTATCAGCAAAAAAATAGTCATTCAGCTTATAAAAGAGAATAACTGATTTGGAAGTATAAAATTTACCATTATTTTTGACAAGTACTTGCTGTTTATCGTTAATTAGTCATGTGTACAAGAACTATGTGAGAAATCCATGTTACTGCATATTTTATTTGATTACAAAGCAAAGTGTATGTATATTTAACCCGCATTTCTGTAGCCAACCAATTACTCATAAAAATGAAAAGAAAGACTAGAGGTGGACATACCCAATCCTGAACTCGCCTCACTCCAGGCCTTCATGGCTAGAGGCACTGAGAGCCAGTTTAACCTGACTCCATTCAGTTCGTTGTTCAAGTCTGTTTATAAGTGGGCACCAGCAGGAGGATAAGGAGGAAGGAATGTTTATCTAGCCCAGTTACCTTTATCTGAGTCAAGAGAAACTACACTGTCATTTGATTGCTGACATTTTCTTAGCCATTGTAGGGGTTAATACCGAATCTTTAAATGAAAAAACAAAAACAAAACCAAAAACAACAAATAGGTTCTTTGGTGTTACAGGATCAGAACCTTAATGTTATACATAAACATTCGGGTTAGTTTGTGCCTACTACGATATGTGTAGATTTCTAAATTAAGTGTGTATGCTCTTATAAACAAATAACAGAACATCTGAAGGAAGCACCCTCTCAGAAAAAGTGGAGTAGTGCAAGGCCTATATCCAGAGAGACTGAATATCCCCCTGAAAAAGTTAGTGAACAGTGGAGAGAGGTGAGGGTTGGGAGAGACAAGCTGATCTTTCATAACCAAATGCTTTAAGCTTATATACATCATCACCTTTTCATAAACCAAGACTCTATGGCAAGATGAACATCAGTTCTAAAAACATGAGGATTTTAAAAAATGATAGCATTCAGAATCACAATCTAGAAAATAGCTCATTAATAAGGACACACTGTTCCTGCATTTTCCAGTTAGTCTTCCATCATAAAATGCAACTGTTTCACAGCATCCAATACTAAGTACACCATTCACCGAAATGCTACTGAGCTTTTAAACATATCATAGATGACAGTTTTATCTAGAATCAAGAATTCTCCCCCAAACAGAATACACATTTAAAGCAAAATAAAATTACATCTTACACAAAGCAACAAGAAAAAAGGTGGCACAAGTTCACAAATAATTGCTGGTACAATTTCTCTAGAAAAAATACACTAAACCTAGGAATAACTAGAGAAGACTCAATGCAACGGGAAAAAAAAAAAAAAAAGTCCAAACCACCTTAAATCTTTTCAAATTAACACTGTATCAAGTTCTGTTCCATACGACTTAGCTGTACCCCTTAGTGCTTATTCTGCACTAAGAATTGATGTGAGTTATTAGGGCAATCAAATTATTAATGCCCTTGGGCGAACGCTAATTAAATGGAACATACTGAATAATCAAGTCAACCATTACTTACGGTACTACACTGTCAAATACACTCAATTTTCAAGTTTTCTCAAAAGAGAAAAAAATTTTCTTTCCTAGAAAATTTTTGTTGACTATGAAAGCCTAAGTCTAGTTCATTGAAGGACAAAATGGTGATGACCAAAGTAACTTGTTAAGAGACAGAATTGAGAAAATAAAAAGACATCTTACAATAATATATACTTTCCTCTTAATTAGCTTAAATGAGTAGGGGAGGATGACTTATTTCAAATAGAAGCCTATAAAACATTTGAGGCTGAATATCACAATGTAATCCCTTTTCAACAAGCAACAAGTTTTATGGATGAAGAAAAAAAAATCAGAAGTTATATAATCTGGGAGAGGAGATGGGCTTTTAATATATAATATCTTCTAGTGCTGATAATAGTCATCATAATAGGATGGTCATCTCATAGTATAAAGTATGTAAAACAATTTAAGGGGTTTTATTCTCACTGGAGATGGATACCATAGTCCAGCCAACATTAAAGTGTTTACAGAGAACAAGTATTAGAAGTTCTTACTGGAAAACATTATTTCTAAATTATACATTTATCAAAACAGAACAAACTTTCATAAGGTGTATTTTGGACTTTCTCCGTGAGAGGTCTTAGATAATGAGACAAGCACGAAAAAATTTTACTTTCCTTAGTGGTGGTCTTTAAAAACCAGTCCTGTGAAGGTCTTTTCACAAATACTTTCTTTGTCATGATTACTTTTCTTCCTACCTAGCTCCTAAACCAATTCAGTACTCCAAAATACACCAAAATACACCCAGAAAAGGAATTACTGGATTCCAAAATCAAATCACTTGCAAAAATGGCCAATTTTATGTATAATTAGAGATCAGAACCAAGAAACAACTTTCGGAATAAGTCACCAAGTGCTGAGATGGGCTAGATTCTGAGCTCTATCTGAAACTTGGTCTGAGCTCACAGAACTATCAATTTCCTAAACTTTTTCCCATCTCCTACTTCTGGAAGTAACTTCAAATGAATGTCTCATGGTATCCTTTATGATATAAACATGCCTCATCATTCCTACAAAATCCTGCCTATAAATACAAATACACCTCTTTTAGTGGCACCTCCCTAATGTTTAGTAGGAGGTATTCTCACACTCCAAAATCTCAATATGTACACTTCATGCTTTCTACTTTATCTCGAAGAGCTACTAAATATAATTTTTCTTTCAAGAATTTTGTGAACATGTTACATGTACCTGTTGTCAACTTTCTTGTCAAGTTCTAATTGTCCTACAACTAATAGGGACCAGTGCCTTTCAAACTTTATTATGCCTAAGAATCACCTGGGGCATTTGTAAAATGCAGATTCCTGGGCCCCACTCGCCATTCTCTAAGTGATTCTGATGCAGGTGGTCAGAGGATCAAACTTTAGAATTCTGGTATAGGCAGTTCTTAAATTTATGGCAAGTTGCATTCCTAGAAAAACTGCCATAAGTCAAAATGTCATTAGTTGAACCTGATTTTCCCCTATAAACCATAATGTAAATAGGAAATTACAAATTTAATAAAGGGACTGGTGTTCACATTTTCAGAGATGTGGCTTAACGTTGTACTTCACTACGGGTACACCGTGAAGTATAAACCTTTCTAAATACACAAAGCACAACTAAGAACACAGTAAAAAATTATAAAGGACTTACTATGATAAGCAGCAGTCTACCACACAGTTTTATTCTTAATATATAATTCTTGCTTTATTTTTACTGCAACATGGAATACCTTAAAATGTGGAATTTCAAAGGATTTTCTCTGAGAACATTAGCAACTTCAAGAAGACTTCTGGTAATATTTAACCACTGGATACTCTTTCAGAAATTAATCCAGAGTATTATTTTACTGCCCCTTTTACTTGCTGTATTTTTTTTTTTTGTAGCAACATAAAACACAAATTTGTGGACTTCTGTTTGCTAAAAAAATCTGAGTGTTCATTAACATCCCTAACTTCACCTTGCCCCACTTCACCGCAGTATAGGCTGAACTACAGGATGCTGCTGAGCTATTCCAACTGTTTCTTATGTCCAGAAACAGCAGTTTCTTATGATTCAACCTAAGCGGTTGCCTTTACAATACACCTACAAGCCATTACATACATTTCTCATCTATTGGCCCTTCACAACGTTTTCTACTTTAGTGTCCCAGGTCTCAAAGCTCTGGCTTAAATGGTGGTCAGTTTCAAAGGCATAGAAAGCAGGAGTTTGTTTTGACCCAACAATTCTTTCAATTTTGGCCAAAGTTACCAAGTAACAATATCAAGGCATGTGCATCTGTCTTATATATGTAATAATCACAAGGTCAGGTCACTACTTTCTCCACTTCATTAATCATTTTAATCTTGCTCAAAATATTCAATGGATATTGTCTCAGGAACTGCCTTCAATACCAGTTGACTAGTTGAAAAAGGAAAAAACAAAACAAGATCTATTCATTTCAAAGCTTCAGAACAAATTATTCTGCCTTAGTTGGTTACTTTCGTTTCTTTTCTTTCTCCCTTTCTGCCCTCATCAGACATCATTTTCTCAGCTGTTTCAGGCCAGAGAGAAGCAGTGATGGTGCCTGGGAATAGGAAACCCCCAGAACTGGAGTGAAGCTGGCAACAGCTCAGCGAGCAGGGGCATCTAAGATCTAAGGCCATGTTTGCACTCCCTGCATAGGAGAGGACAATGACTAAGCCCTATCAAAGAATATCGTTTCAAAATCAAAACTGAGGGCTCAATTCCTGCTCCCGGCCTTCTGTCCTCCCTCCCATGCGCCCACCACAGTTAGCCTTTTACACATACACTATGCCTCACCTTACTACTACAACGTCCCAACTTTAAGTTATGATTTCTAAAATTCAACCTCTCCAGCTTATTTTCAACTTCCAAATGGCTCCATATCATGCTAATAAGCTGCACTCGCCAGTGCTGTCAATCTTTCGCAGGTCCTGTACCCCATCCAACTCAAGTTTCTACTTTTACATTTTCCTGCTTAACCCATCCCACATTTTCCCTTGTAGTTTTCCTTCTGTTTTAGGACACCTCTTAATCTGTTTAAAAATGAACACTGATTTACTTAATATTTATTACAAATGACCTCCAATGATTTAATTTATTAATCACCGCCAATAAACATATTAGTAAGAATTCAGGTCAAGGATAAACTAAATCGATAGGGGTAATGATTATGAAAACATTCTGAAAAAACATAGCTAATTTAGTTTCAATTAACATTTAGCTGAGGATTCTAAATATACATTATCAAATTGGTGCTATCTGAAAGTTTATATGTTCCTACTGACCGTGTGCAATCTCATTTCATAACAACTTATAAAAAATGGTCTTTGAACACTGAAAGCCAAACCACTTGTTAACAAATATTTGCCTGAGATGATTCCAACATATTTGAAAGAGTCAGAGAGTTAAACCATGCAGTAACACATAGCTTTAAAATGGCAGTCCAGACATTAAGGAAACATACAAAGTTCAACAGTTTGGACTGATACAAATTTCAAATGCATAAAAGGTTATTTTGAGAATATTAAAATAATTTGAGGCCTATTTACTTTATGAAAGTACTCACCTGACTCTTGCAAGTATCTATATACCAAGAAGTTGACCTCATCACTGCTTATACTCATCTTTATTCCCACTTAAACCATGAGGTCACAACACAGGATATAACCCTAAAAATAAAACAAAGTTAATTAAGTATTTTCTCAATAAAATATTTTTAAACAAAATGTAAACAATGTTGTAAAAACCATTTGATTTTATTATAAATGATGTAAAATGAAGGTTCTATATAGCCTAATGATAGATTATATAACCAAAACATGGCTGGTCTATTTTTCTGCAAGGTAACATATTTGCAAAAAGGATTCAAAATTTATAAAAGGCCTTTAGCATCGTATTTTATATGACTATATCAAATAGCATAAAAAGTTGTTTCCTCTTTCTCCTTAATTGAAAAAAAAAAAAGTACACTTTAGGAATCAGAATATTATTTATTTAGGAAAAGAATGATTTTAGACCACTGGGTAAGGGATGAGCCATCTACACTGGTTTTATCTGCATAATTTGAGAGGATTTGAAGTCTCTGTTTTCTCAATATCTAATCTGCAATGTTCAAGTTTCAAAAAGATCTAGCTACATGTAAAGCAGAGAGGTGGGAATACAGTTTTCAAAACCCAAATGATATTCTCCTAACGGACATACTTAAATCCTGAATTTAGAGGGAGGGAAAGAAGGAAACGGAGACCTAACTTAAATATGCTCTCATTATACTTATCTGTTCTCATGTCACAGAAATTATTTAAAAAAGAAGTCAGCAAACATTTTTTGTATAGAGTCAGGCAGTAAGTATGTTAGGCTTTGCCACCCATACACAGTTTCTGTTAAAACCACTCAACTCTATGGTTGTAGCACAAAAGCAGCAACAAACGAGATGCAGACAAATGAGTCTGGCCATGTTCCAATAAAATTTTATTTATGGATGCTGAAATCTGGATTTCATATGATTAAGTTGGATCATAAAATATTTCTCTTTGGACTTCTTTTCAAGCACTTAAAAACACCACCACCACCTTTCTTAGCTTGTGGTCCTTATACAAGGCTAGTGGGCCAGATCTGATCCACAGACTGTGTACTTTCTTGGTCCGTTTTTTAAAAGTATAGATTGGGCGCCTGGGTGGCTCAGTTGGTTAAGCGACTGCCTTCGGCTCAGGTCATGATCCTGGAGTCCCGGGATCGAGTCCCGCATCGGGCTCCCTGCTCGGCAGGGAGTCTGCTTCTCCCTCTGACCCTCCCCCCTCTCATGTGCTTTCTCCCATTCGCTCTCTCTCAAATAAATGAATAAAATCTTTAAAAAAAAAAAGTATAGATTGACATCATTCAGTAAAGGGCTATCTAACATTATGTGCCTGTGTTCACTGTCCTGCTACATCATTGGTCTCTTTATGATGCACAGTTCACGGGATATTTAAAAGTCACAAACTGTTAACAAACACCTGAGTAGGCTACTGTGTGAGGGGAACTGCTCCTGCCCTAAGTTGTGGAAAAAGTGGTGACTAAGCACATCAAGCTTCTGTCATAGAGAAGAACAAAGACAAACAAGGAAGTAATAACAATTTTCCAATGACTCACACAGAGGAAACCCTAACCAAATTTAGTAGTCTGGGAATACATCTTGAAGAAAGTATCACTGGTGTTTAGACCTGGAAGGATGGAGGAGGAGAGGGAGAACACAAACGACTGTAGGAGGAAGGCAGGGAAGGGAAGGCATCCAGTGAGCACTAATAGTGGAAAGGCTGGATGAAGAAAGAGAAACAAAACATGGAAGTAAGGCTCACAACACAAAAACCCTGTTCTGCGGGGCCTTGACAGCATCACTTAGAGAAAATATACTGACAGGTTTTAAGCGGGTAGCAGAATGACCAGACCGACACTGTATAAAGACCATCCTGGCTCTGATATGTAGAAGAGACTGGACAGAAAATGGACTGGAGTAAGAGCTGAGGTAGCAGGATGTTGCAGGGACCTAATGGACGAAGAAAACCTGGGGTGTGGCACTGAAGTCGGGGAGAGAAGTACAGAGGTTCCAAAGTGCGATCAGCTGGACACAGGAATGAGGAGAACCGAAGGTTCTCTGAGGAATCTGGATCAGCAGTACTTCCACTTAAGGAAATGCGTAACCACAAAGAAGAGTAACAATTATCTTCATAGAAAGAAAAAGGTACTCTCCCATAAAATTAACTCAGGGAGTACAATTAATAACCTGAATGTTCGGAATGATAAAGGTAAATACTCTTGATGATTTTGGCTCAGGACATCTTGTCTAGAACCTACTACTATGGTACATTAGGTGATTCATGTTCTGGAGGATATCTTGCTCAATTTTATCCTGACCCACAGTAATGTGTAGCAGTGTGTCTGGCACACACAGGAGATATTAATCATAGTCACTTTTGAAAGCCTGTTGAACTGAATGATTTTAAAAAAACAAAACAAGTAGGGCACCTAGGTGGCTCAGTCGGTTAAGCGCTGACTCTTGATTTTGGCTCAGGTCATGATCTCAGGGTCATGAGAATGAGCCTCACAGGTCAGGTTCCACTGGGCGTGGAGCCTGCCTGGGATTCTCTCTCTCTCTCTCTCTCGGCACCTGCCCCATTCTCACATGCGCGCACTCTCTCTCAAAAAGAAACAAAACAAACCCAATCCCACACCATTATAGAATTATAAGAAATTAAATCATAATTTGACCAATCATGGATATCTGTTCATAAGGGGAACAATTCGTCACTATTTTATTAACAGTATTTCCCAAAATGAGATGTGCTAGGTGAACTCCAAGTGAAACAGACTGACAAAGAAAACAGAGTTAAGTCTTTTTTTTTTTCTCTAATATACCATTCAATTCAACATTCAAACACTGGTGCTGAAGTACCTAAGATGCATAGGTTTTCAACAATGCTTGGTTCTGATAAGCTAAGGCCATCAATGTCTCAACTTAAAGCGGTGATCAGTGATGCTTCAGCATTACCTAATACATTCCAAGGCAAAGAAAAATACAAACCAAAATGATGGAAGTTATTGTCTATAAATGTTCTTATAATACATACATATTGCTGGTACATTTTTTAAAAAATCATCACAAAAAATGCCCAACAAGTAGAGCAGAAAAGTTCTTATCTGTTCAAATTGCAATTTTTTTTATTCCACTGATCACAGCGTTATATCAATTTCTGGAATCAAGAGTAACATTTTTTAAGGGAAAGGGGTAAACTGTTCAAATTTAAAAGTATTATTCCACCTGTAGCCCTACTTCAGTTAGCTCCTACATTCCTAGAAAGAGCCTTATTGTTGCCCACGTGTGTTGCTAGGGCAGACAAATCTCTATGCTGAGAGTAGGAACAGACAGATGAAATAAGGTTGGCCCATGCCTTGCAGAGTTCAGTTAGTGAAGAGAAACATACAAAGGTAGCACTAAAGAAAAAAGATTTGTAAATTTAATGCAATCTGTACTAGAGGTTTCAGTCCCAGTTGCAATAAAACTACATAGAGTCTACAAAGATTCGAGTTTATCCACTTTCAAAGACACTTAATTCTGGAGTATGACCCTTTTAAAATTCTAATTTCAAAAAGACACCTGAAAAGAACAGGACATTGGACGATGAAAAGAAAACACTAAGACACTCCTTGCCTGAAAAAGTCAGTCTTCACTTTCAAAACACCTTAAAAGCCTGTGTGCCAAAGAGTGAAATTAGACTACCTCCTTAGTGGACTCACTGTGGCTTTGTGGAACTGCTCCATTTTGGTCTGTTAGCTTACACAGCTAAGGTGGGTCCTCTGTAATGTGACGGACTCTTCATCTGTCCCAGGTGAAGACCAGACATTCAGATACTAGACATCATTCATTTTCAGAGGGTATACAAGAAGTCTTACCCCTGCATCTCCGCCACTGTGGTACCTTTCAGTACAACTATTTTCAAACAAGATCACAAAACAGCAGCGAGACATTCATCCAATCTCTATCCTATACCATCCTGGTGTCAGACCTGCTGAGGTTATCATGGGTAAAATAAGTCCTGCCCCTCAAGGAGCAGATGGACTAGTAAATAAACAAGACATTCAAAATAAATAATGCTTCTAAAGTCAAAAAGCAATTTTGGGGGGGGGGGGGGGCAAAGGGAGAGAAAGAATTACTTAAGCAGGCTCCATGCCCAGCACAGAGCCTGAAGAGGAGGCTTGATCTCATGACCTGAGATCATGACCTGAGCCGAAAACCAACAGTCGGATGCTTAACTGACTGAGCCACCCACATGCCCCCCCCCCCAAAGCAATTTTTTGTATGTTCTGCCTCATCATACTTATTTATCCTTAAATAGTAAATGACTGAGTTCTAAAAAAAGAAAAAAATTAAATGCCTTTGTACTTTTCCATCCTAGCTCTCAGAATAGCCTATAAACTCATAAGAGCTTTTATTCAAAATACCTATCAGTTACAGGCAATCAGTTACTTAATTCAGATCCATAGCTATATTAGTCAAAAGTAAATATAAAAACTAGTCTTAACTAATATTTAGCCAAGTGTTTATATTAAAAGTACACTTAATATTTTAAATGTTCAGTATGAAATATTTTACTTCAAGACATTATAGACAATAATTTAACAACTACTACAAAAAACAGGACTGCTGAGACAAGTTAGCTAGGATTCATTCAACTGAGTACGTACAGCACTTTCAGCATCACAAAACTGAGTTCAGCAACACACACTGAACAATAACTGCCCCACAAATTTAATCATCTCCTCGCTTCTCCTAGGAAAAAGATATATTCTTTTCTGAGTCCATTCCTGGAGCAAGCCAGCACCCAACTATAAACCTGTATACATCATTTTAAATTTAAAAGAATGAAAAGACAGGGAAAGTTATGGATAGAAATAAAACCAGTCCTGCCTACAACACATTATAAGGAGATCTGGAAACCCTTTGCATGATCCAAAATCAAATGTTTAATTGAAATTACTTTATCTTCCACAATGTACAGTGGTGGCATATTATCTCATAACAGACATACTAGTTTAATTTTTGAGTTGCTCAACTATTTGGATGATCCTAAACCTTCCTTCCTCTAAGACTGCCATCAGGATATTTAAGCTTAAAGTTGTTTTTCTTTCATTTCTTTTTGGTAGGTGTGCAATAATAAATAGTTCTCAGAATCAGGAAAAGTCTCTACAAGTAAGTAACTGGACCAAAGGGAATAAATGGTTATTCTGACTTTTTTTTAATAAATTGAAGTGTTGCTGACACATAATGTTATGTTGGTTTCAGATGTATAACATGGCGTACATCATACTACGCTCACCACAAGTATGGCTACTATCCATCACCATACGATGTATTACAATACTGCTGGCTCTACTCCTTATGTTGTACCTTCTAACCTTGCGACTTACTAACTCCATAACTGGAAGCTTGTGCCTCCCACTCTCCTTCACCCATTTTTGTCTGTCCCTCTTACCCTTCCCTCCCATGGCTATTCTGATTCTTACTGAATACCAACAGATTGGGTCCACTCAACAGAGCAAACCAACTGATGACGGCCCCTCTAGCTGAAACATTAGGAAAATGTTCAATTTCACCAATAATAAACATAAAAACATTCTGGCCATAACACTAATAAATATTTTAAAATATTCATTATCAAATTTGTGACAAAACAGAAAATACATCTGTAAATACAACTACAAATATCTGCCACAGTTGTTTATTCAAAAGATGAAAAAAGAGCAACAATATTAAAAGCTGCTAAAAGAACTTTGATGTTAAAAATAAGAATTGTTGGGGTGCCTGGGTGGCTCAGTCATTAAGCGTCTGGCCTTCGGCTCAGGTCATGGTCCCAGGGTCCTGGGATCGAGCCCCACATCGGGCTCCCTGCTCAGGGGGAGCCTGCTTCTTCCTCTCCCACTCCCCCTGCTTGTGTTCCCTCTCTCGCTGTCTCTCTCTCTGTCAAATAAATAAAATCTTTTAAAAAAAAAAAAGAATTGTTTTGGGGCACCTGAGTAGCTCAGTCAGTTAAGCGTCTGACTCCTGGTTTCAGCTCAGGTCATGATCTCATGGGTCGTGAGATGGGAGACCCACACTGGGCTCCATGCTCAGCGGGGAGTCTGCTTAGAGATTCTCTCCCTCTGTCCCTCCCCCGACTCTCTCATTCTCACACACATAAACGCGGGCGCGCGCGCTCCCTCTCTCAAATAAATATATAAATCTTTTTTTTTCAAAGAACTGTTTTATATTGGCAGGTAACTGTACATTCTGTACAACTGTACATCCAAGGTAACTTGGACATTCTGAGTTACCTTTCCAAATAAATATTAACGACCCATAGGTGCTCAAGGTACTTGTTATGTTGGGGATGGTATGGTGTTGGGAGATCATCTAGAAGGAAGGATACCTTAGGCTTCTCTGGATCTCAGCAGCTGAGAACTGCTGAGTGACTATAATCAAGAAGATGAGAAAACTGTGGCTTGCCTCTTGCAGCCTCCACTGCCACAGTCTGACAAAAGACACCACTATTCCTGCTTTCCATCTGGAGAACTACTCCATTCCCAACCCTGTGGTTTAAATGAGATGGACCTCCCGGTCCAAAGGAAGGCGCTTACTTAATTGCTTAAGTCAACCAGCATATTTTGTATCTTCAGCTTAGGGCTGACACCCACCCCCACATATACACATCACACTCCCTCTGCCCCACCTCAATCACTCCTGGTAAATGAAATGCTAAAAGACATTTGCTGGTTTCTAGGAAAGACAACCTCCTCCTTTCAGAGAGGAGGGGGCAGATAACAAAGACACTATGTACCATCACAGACATTAGAGCAGAGATGAGAAAAAGAGGACACCAGAGAAGAGAGACATTAATAACTATGTTATTAATGACATCAAGTTATCTATTAAGCAACTGGATTAGGTACTATCAGAAACTAATTTATCGCTCTAATTCAGTTAAAGAAGTCAAAAATTAATTTTATTGTCTAACCCAATTTGAGACTTTTCAGTTGCAACCAAAAAAAGGCAGACAAATAGGGGGAATTATCCAAGAGATGTTTTAAAACAAGAAAATGACTAAAATTAGTGATAGATTATATCTGAAGAAATAAGAAAAAGAGGGGGCAAAAGTCACATTTTTTCGAATTGTTTCCAGATTAGAAAGCATGAAGAATTACCCATAAAAATGGGGTGCCTAGAGAGCACAGCCCTCTGGAGAGTCACACTTTATACGTGCTGATTTAGAGATAAAACAGAGGACGTTCCAGCAGAAATGCTCCGGAGTGGTTAAAATATTACAGCTCATGTCTTACGGAAAGTGGTACCTCTGATTCTGTTTCCCTACAGGAACAGATTTTTCCTAAGTTACATCTATTATTTTGGGGTGATAAACCAAATCCAAACAAATGCAGATGAGATACAGCTGTGGCAGTGGGGTAGTGATAAGTGAAAAAACACTACAGTGGTCATGCAATTAACAAAACCTAAGAGGGGAAAAATGCACTAAAGCACTACTAAGTCAAAACTTGGGGTGAACACTTCCAATGCACCAGGCACTATGACATGGTGCTGGAGATGTGGCTGAACAAAGGCTAAACGAAGTAGACCAGGGCGAGACCTTGTGACTTACAGGTTACTGTGAAGAAAACAATACTAACTTGGATAAGAAAAAATACAGAAAATTATGAAACCATAAACCTTAAGGCTGAGGGAATAGGTAAGCAGAGGATGTAAAATCCCAGTGGCTTACAGGTTTCTGTAATAGGCACAGTGTTGGAAGAGCATCTTCCTTTTAATTCAAATGTCTGAAGTGTACCAAGTTACCTCTGCTCCTATGTGTGTGCACACTGCTTCTCATTCATTTGAGTGTTAAGGAAAATGAAACACAAGAATATTCACAATTACTGAGAAATTCCTACGTGCTATGTATGGAGCGAAGCACTCTACACATTATTTAATTTCCTCTTCAG
Organism: Neomonachus schauinslandi; assembly: GCF_002201575.2. Lineage (NCBI taxonomy): Eukaryota > Metazoa > Chordata > Mammalia > Carnivora > Phocidae > Neomonachus > Neomonachus schauinslandi. The sequence goes on along the minus strand of NC_058403.1, from coordinate 86,959,855 downwards.
TATTAACTTCCTCATTTTAATGTCATATGAGAACAGCACTTCTATATATGTATTTAGAAAGGTTATTAAAATACTAAACTTTCCTCAGTACAGAAAAAAAACACACATGGAAAATAGTATGGAATGTATAACATATAACATAAAAGAATAAAATAATTTAATGGCTATGAAGAATGAAAATTCTTAGCACTAGAAGGTCCTACAAAATTGCTAATTCCAAGATGTGACACATATTGCCAAGGCCTCATGTACAGTGCAGGCTGTCGGCGCTCAGCTTAAACAGACTATGCTGTGAATGGCAGCCCTAGGTGGTCAGCCAGCCACTGCAGTCACAGACGACACCAACACCCTGCTAAGCAGCAGCTTCTAGCCTCACACAGAATCATGTATCAAAATTACTTTGCTGGGTTTGAGTTCTCAACCTGCTATGGAGCAAAGGAGATAAATAGTTTATTTCAGCAAAGGAAAATCATGCTGCCATATTACCCCCAAGTTATCCTAGGAAACTCTTGTCAAATTGTCTTGCTAAAACCAAAACACACTGCAAAAATATATTATCATAACTAAAAAACAAACAAAAACAAAAAACAAAGTGTGTGGGGGGGAGGGAAATGAGAAAGAGGAGAGAAATTAAATCAATTTACTCATTAGCAAAGTCATGGTGCTTTACTACCATCTTATGAGCTGAACTGTCCGTAGAATTCATATGTTGAAGACCTAACCCCTCTAGTACCTCACAATGAGACTTTATTTGGGAAATAGGGTCTTTAAAGAGGTAAACTGAGGCCATTACGGTGGACCCTAACCCAGTATGACAAGTGTCCTTATATGAGGAGGGAGAGACACCAGGGATGCATATACACAGAGGAAAGATCACGTGAGGTCATAGTGAGAAAGAAAGTAGCTATCTGCAAGCCAAGGAGAGAGGCCTTATAAAGTAATTTATCCTGCTGACACCTTGATCTTCAAATTCCAACATCCGGGAACTATGAGAAAATAAATATCTGTTGTTTAAGCCACCTAGTCTGTGGATTTTGTTATGGCAGACCTAGCAAACGGATATATATCCATCACCACCAATTCTTGAAAACTCTGATCATTCATCTGAAGCCTTTAAAAATCATTGATGTTAAATTCACAATTGCTAGGATCTGCCTTTCTGAAAATTTGCCTCTATTTTCAGGAACCCATCCTGTTCAAAGACAATGAGATTAACAGGATACATTAATAACATTTTATAATCATCTGCACCACAATGCCCCTTCTCCTTGAACTGCCCCGTCCTTCCCACCATGAAACACTCTCAGGAATAGCCCTGAAAAATGCATTACCCTTAATTTCCTGCCTCATTAAAAATAATTATAATTCTACAAATGTTAGGCAATAACACTGCTATATGTATAAAATATGGTACAATGAAGGAAGGTATCTTAAGATCTAGCTTTGAAAGTCATTTGTAACACAGCTTAAAATATGTATAAAATACATTCTCAACTTTTGCCTTGCTAAATCTTATAAGGTTTCACAAAATTTTATTAGACTAAATGAAATCATGTTTACCAAATTACTTTTGTAAACTAGAAAGTGCAACATTAGGATTTAGAAACAGATAATCAAGAAAAAAACAAAACAAAACACCAAGTTCTAAATGAAACACTTCAGCCTATTTTAATATAATACTAACCAAACTAACACAAAAACAAAACCCAGTACAACAAAATCAAATTATCTGGCTGATTTCTTAAAGCAGCAATGGCAAACAGCCTATACACGTGTTTATGAATTAACCCTGAACTACAACTACAGTTTGTCAAACACTTTAACAGTATCTTTTTAAAGCTTCCTGTGATATTAAGTCCAAAGAAAGGCAAAGAAGTATGTTTCCATAACACAAACAAAAATTCTACCACTATCACATCAGGATAAATGTTAAGTTTAAACTATATATATATTTTTTTTTTTTTTAAAGATTTTATTTATTTATTTGAGAGAGAATGAGATAGAGAGCACGAGAGGGGGGAGGGTCAGAGGGAGAAGCAGACCCCCCGCCGAGCAGGGAGCCCGATGTGGGACTCGATCCCGGGACTCCAGGATCATGACCCGAGCCGAAGGCAGTCGCTTAACCGACTGAGCCACCCAGGCGCCCAGTTTAAACTATATTTTTAAAGACCCAATCTCATGAGATAAATTTTACTCACGTTATTAAAAAGGAGAAAATATCCTTTTATAAACTTAAGTATAATTAACATACAGTGTTGTATTAGTTTCACATATACAATATGATTCAACAATTCTGAACATTACTCAGTGCTCATCACCCCAATTGTACTCTTAATCCTGCTCACCTATTTTACCCATCCCCCCACTCACCTCCTGCCTAATAGCCATCAGTTTGTTCTCTGTATTTAAGAATCTGTTGTTTGGGGCACTTAACTCAGTCAGGTAAGCATCCTACTCTTGATTTTGGCTCAGGTCATGGTTTCAGGGTCATGAGATCGAGCCCCATGTCGATCTCCCACTCAATGGGGAGTCTGCTTGAGATTTTCTCCCTCTGCCCCGCCTTGTTCGCTTGCACCCTAAAATAAATAGATCTTAAAAAAAAATGTCTTGTTTGTTCACTTGTTTTGTTCTTAAATTCTACATATGAATGGAATCAGCTGTTGTCTTTCTCTGACCTATTTCACTCAGCACATCCTCTAGGTCCACCCATGTGGTTGCAAATAACAGGGTCTCATTTTTTTATGGCCGTGTAATAGTCTCCTACCTCTTCTTCTTTACCCATTCATCCGTCAATGGACACGTGGGCTGCTTCCATATCTTAGCTCTTGTAAATAATGCTGCTAGAACACAGGGGTGCATATATATTTTCAAATTAGTGTTTTTGTTTTCCTTGAGCAAAACACCTATACTGGAATTACTGGATCACAGGGTTTTGTGGGTTTTTTTTGAGGAACCTTCACACTATTTTCCACAGTGGTTGCACCAATTTGCATTCCCACCAAAAAGGAGAAAACAGTCTTTTAAAATAAGCTCTGTATTTCATTTGATTTATGTAAGTTCTTTTCTCTTGAGGATGCTATAGACTTTTTACTAGCACTTTATACTCAGATTATTAAAAATGCCCTCCCCCTCAAGAGAAACAAATGTAGCTTAAATTTTTTAAAAAGGTGAACAAGATAGTTTGTGAAGGGAAATTAGCAGGTGATGGCATTTTACCTTCTAATTTTGGCACACAAGCACCTTCCAGTAATTTTTCTAAGAGTGTAAAAGGCTAATTTCTTCTTCTGTTAATAGTTATAGGCAATTTTTGTGCTATGAACATTTTTTCTTTTGGTTCTTGTTGCTTGTTTTCCTTATCAGATTAATGGTCACTTAAGTTCCAAAGCTGATGACTCTTAAGAAATTAAAGTATGGGGGCGCCTGGGTGGCTCAGTCGTTAACCGTCTGCCTTCGGCTCAGGTCGTGATCCCAGGGTCCTGGGATCGAGCCCCGCATCAGGCTCCCTGCTCGGCAGGAAGCCTGCTTCTCCCTCTCCCACTCCCCCTGCTTGTGTTCCCTCTCTCGCTGTGTCTCTCTCTGTCAAATAAATAAATAAAATCTTAAAAAAAAAAAAGAAATTAAAGTATGGTGATAATAACTTAGAAGGGATAAACTCCTAAATTACCTTTTTTTTTCTTTCTTGGTTTCATTGGAATCCAGAGCTCTCAGATACAAATTAAAGATAACATGACAAGGAAATAAGATCTCAGATAGCCTATATAATTTTAGATAAAAGATTTGAATCTTCTGGGCCTTTGTTTCCTCGTCTATAAAATGAGGAAACATTAGATGGTCTCTTTCACTTCTAAACTTCAATGACTAGAGTCAGTACAAGTACATAGGGTATTATGCATGAATCTTACAAGCCAGCAGAGTTACCAGATCACGCAGTTTTTTTTTGTTTTTTTTTTTTAAAGATTTTATTTATTTATTCATGAGAGACAGAGAGAGAGAGAGAGGCAGAGGGAGAAGCAGGCTCCCAAGGAGCAGGGAGCCCGATGCGGGACTCGATACCAGGACCCTGGGATCATGACCTGAGCCGAAGGCAGACGCTTAACCATCTGAGCCACCCAGGCGCCCTCACGCAGTTATTTTTAATAAAGCATTTTTAACAAATTTTTAAAGACTGTCACATCTCAGATGGACATCTCCAGGAATCTGGGAAAGGGGAAACAAATTCACTAAGAACATTTAAGTATTATGCATGATGCTTATTAGGACCAACTATCTTTTATAACACTGACATATATAAAGACTTAGGCAAATGGTATATCAAACCAATTATTCATTAGTAATTGAGATTTCTAATGTCAATCATTTATTTCAACTGTGATCTACACCAGGGGTCTAAAAACTATGGCTTGTATGTCAAATCCAACCCATCACCTATTTTTGTACAACCCACAACATCTTGGGTTTTTTACAAAACACAGAATGGTTTTTACAGAACATTCTTTTTAACAGAACATTTGCCACTGATTTGACGACAGGGAACACTAATTTTGAATCCCAATTAAGCGATATTAAGTCTAGGCAAAGCTCTCAAGAGGACAGAGAACAGTAAAAAAGTATCCATTATGTGATGAGTCAACCCTGATTTAAGTTAAACGGACATTAAAACTACAGGCCCATTTCTTTTTATACCCAAAAGGTCTCTGATGAACTGCCTCATAGTCCATCGATGTGGACTTCAACTTGCCACACACACGAGAGGTGGTTTACACAGATGTCAGAATTCTAACATCCCTTTAAAAGATAAAACTACACGACTCCAAGATGGACTCAATAAATACGTGTTGAATGATTAAATAAATTATAGCCAAGGTATATTGACAGAGAGATGAAGAGGACAAGAAATTAAAACACTAAGGGAACGGGCGCCTGGGTGGCTCAGTTGGTTAAGCGACTGCCTTCGGCTCAGGTCATGATCCTGGACTCCCGGGATCGAGTCCCGCATCGGGCTCCCTGCTCGGCAGGGAGCCTGCTTCTCCCTCTGACCCTCCCCCCTCTCATGTGCTTGCTCTCTCTCATTCTCTCTGTCTCAAATAAATACATAAAATCTTAAAAAAACAAAAACAAAAACACTAAGGGAACAGAAGATAGGCCATATATTTTTTTTAAATTTTATTTTTAAGTAATCTCTACACCCAACGTGGGGCTTGAACTCACAACCCTAAGATCAAGAGTCACACGCTCTACCAACTGATCTAGCCAGGCGCCCTGACAGGCCTTATTTTTGGTACATTTTTTTTTCAATTATTTTTCAATTTTTTTTCAATTATTGAGCAGTAATCAGTCATAGGACTTAACGCAAACCACTGTCAGTCTGGGAAAGAAAAGTCAGGTATGGAAATGAAAATCAATAAGCTAGTTATCTCCCACTAGCAAGAAAAACTTGGAGTTTGTCTGAATGGGAACCAGTATAAGAAAGTTAACAAAATTTTCCCAATTAAAACAAACTAACTATTCTAGCTTTGGAACAGACATGCAATGAGAACATAAAAGACTGGAACATAGCTAAACTTTAAAAGGACAATCAGAGGCGCCTGGGTGGCTCAGTCATTAAGCATCTACCTTTGGCTCAGGTCAAGATCCCAGGGTCCTTGGATCGAGCCCCGCATTGAGCTCCCTGCTCAGCAGGGAGCCTGCTTCTCCCTCTCCCACTCCCCCTGCTTGTGTTCCCTCTCTCGCTCTCTGTCAAATAAATAAAAATCTATTAAAAAAAACAAATAAATGAAAGGAAATCACATGAATGAATGGAAACTTGGTTTAAAACTGAGCTATTACAGGCAAATGAAGAGAAGAAGGTACTAGGTATAATGAATTCAGAATTATAAATAAATGCTACTTATAATAGTATTTATGCAATAGTTTATCAGACAAGGACTAGCTATTCTCTGGTTCTTAAAAGATGGGGGGTGGACTAAGTAGACAGAACTAAGACTACTGAGTCCTAAGTGAATCAAAACAAGTGTCCATGGATGGGCCATATTTGCCAAATTATCTGGTAGAGCAAAAGTAAAAAATGTGCAGAAGACTGTTCTCTTAGTAAAAATGTATGATTAATACATATCAAATGTCCAAGTATGGGGGAAAAAAAGTACAAGATGAGATCAACATTCATCCCAATAGGCAATAAATGCTTGTTCAAATCAAGTGAAGACAACTTAAACCAAGTTTAATACTCAGATAACGGATTGGTACACACATGTACCAACACACACACCCCACAAGCCAGCTACCAGTAAACCTGGGAAGACCAAAGGCAAAAGAAAATGGAGAAAAAATTGATGACAGATATGAATGGAGATAGGCTTTGCAGTTTTACTGAAAACTGGGGGAAATCCACCATGAAAGTGTCCGAGGTCAATTTCACAGGGTGAAAGAAAACAGTTGGCAGTACTGTCCTGTAAGATTTTTTTCCCCCCAAAAACCAACAAACAAAAAAGCCCACATAGGAACAAATGAAGTGCATCACTCCATAACCACAATGAGGCCCTGCAGCGTCCATCCTTTGTAAGTACTCGACCCAGTCAGGCTACAGACTAACTGCAAAGACAGACTTTTAGTACCATCTTATTAAAAAATATTTCTTTCCATTTCATTGTAAATGTACTTTAATGCTAATGCTGTTCAAAGTGCTCAAAACTAAAAATCAGATTTGCTACCTTTATCCTGCCCATAACAAAGTTTGATTGGTTTTTTTTGGTATGCAAATTAAGTTTCAAAGTGAGGTATGTAGACCCCCCGGGGTTCCCAAGACTTTAAGGGGTCAACAGGAAAAATGATTTTTATAGTACTAAGACATACTTGCCTTTTCCACAGACCTGACTTACACACTGATGTTACAAAATGGTAGTGAGTAAAACTGCTCAGACCCTAATGCAAATCAAGGTGGTTACATCTTACTATCTTAGCAGGCATTTTATTCTTCACTATCATGCTCTCAAAAAAACAAAAACAAAACCCACAAAAATCCTTCACTGAAGAATTTCCTTGAAAGCAGGAAAAATGCTTAAGTTTTATTAAAATCTCAACTTTCAAATACACATCTGTTTAATAACCTATATAACAAAACATTAAGTACGCATAAAGCACTTCTGCTGTGTACTAAAAATGATGGTTGTCTCAAAGAAAAGCACTGTGCAATTATTTGAATTGCAAGTTGAACTAGCTACTTTTTTCATGGAACACCATTTTTACTTCAAAGAACAACTGACAAAGTATGGCTTTTGAGACTGCGAATTTGGCAGACATTTTCTTGAAAATAAACAAAGTGAAACTGTCACTTTAAAGAAAACAACTAGCAATATTTGTTGGCAGACGAAAACCTAAGCTTTTAGGAGAAAATTAGGATTTGGAAAATTTATCAGCCACCATGAGTTTAAGAGCTCCCCAATACTCAAAAACTTTTCTGACGAGATCAGTGGTGATGTTAATAACTGTTTATACTGCATAATGAACATACGGAAAGTCTACACAACTCAGTGAATATTTTTCCAAACACCAAAACAGAATTATGCATGAGGAAATGAACTATTCTAAGTTCAAGAGAGACCAATGGATTTTAATGTAATAGTACAAAAAGTTCGTAGATACAATTTCAGATCTTGCATAGTAACTAATCATTAAACTACCTACTTGAGATTTGGTAGTATCAAAGAAAATATTCAAATTCATTTGAAAAATAAAATTTTATTTTCATTTTGAAAAGTACCAATTATACATCTTTTTTTTTTTTTAAAGATTTTTATTTATTCATTTGAGACACAGAGATACAGAGAGAGAGAGAGAGAGAAAGCATGAGCAGGGAGAGAGGCAGAGGGAGAAGCAGGCTCCTCGCTGAGCCAGGAGCCTGATGTGGGGCTCAATCCCAGAACCCTGGGATCATGACCTGAGCCGAAGGCAGACGCTTAACCATCTGAGCCACCCAGGCGCCCCCCAATTATACATCTTTTTAAGACCAGATTTTATTTTTCCTAGATTTTGATTATAACAACATATCCTAACACGTGAATGCAGAAGCAAATGTGAGAACCCAGCTATATTCCAGTAAGCCAGGGATTAATAGAAATTTGCAAAAATGTAAATCAATGTCATTCTTCTCATGAAATTTTTTTTGAAATTCTTGGAAAATACTTATTTCCCATAAAATATGTTGTTTGTGTTAACATGTTATAGATGGGTTTGTTATGTTAAAATGCACTGGTAACAAAATTCCATAGTTTTAATTTCTGGTGCAGCAAATACTGACAGCTATAACACACATAACAAAAGTTCTCTGAGTCATTAACATAACAAGAACATAAACGAAGAATATATATCTGCTGGTATAAAAATTGATTCCTTCTTGGCAATATTAGTGCTAATCTTTTTTTGGCAATCTTTTTGAGAAAAAGACCTCTTAAGCCATGAATAATGTTCAGATTGTAACATGATATAAACCTTGTTTGATTTGTTATGTTCATGTTGGAATACACAGAGGTATCCAGCAAATTTACATTTAATAAACAAAAAAGGTACGTAAGAAGCCATAAACACCCTCATGCAAAAGTTCTACTTTCGACAAAACATATGGAATCTACTAAATAAAATATGGAGGAATAAAAATGACACATTTTCTGAGACTATAACTCTGTAATGAAGCTGGTCTCTGTTTTGTAGCCTTTATCTCTCAAAAGGAATACATTCAAGACTAGGTAATGACAGCCTCCTCTATTCCATATATATGGAAACAAATCATGTAAAACGTTGGCAGTACAGAATCATTCCAATCACATAATCTATTAGCAACATGAGAAATAGAGAGGGGGCTACTTGAGCAACCAATCTGAAATTCTTTATGGTCAATTTCCAGGTTATACCTGGTACAATTTCCACACCTGTTCCTTTTCATTCTGAGGACACAAAAGAAAAAACAGGAAATGTAGGGAATACAGAAAAGCTAGGCAGTAGAGACACATCTGTGTTTAATCATGGCAAATAAGTAGTCCACACACTGTTACTAACTGTATCAGTAATTGCTGTGAATACATGAAAAGAAATTCAAAGCATAAAATAATAGCGCTTCCGTGCTTTCTGAAGTCCTTGTAACACATGCCATTGTCACCCTTTTGCCAGGTAGAGAAACCTAGGCCTAGGCAGAAGTGCTGCATAAAAACAGCTCTCCCTAAAATCTCCTCTCATCCCTTTCCCCTGGACTAGTCCCCCTACTCAGGACACCCATACTTACCCCTATTCTACCAATGAAACTCTCTGCCTTGACAACTTCTTCCACCTTCCCCTGAACCCCACCTCTGACCCCTACACTCTAAAACGAACCAAGCCCGCTGCCCTCCTCAAACAGTGCTTGTACTCTAGGGTTTCTACATGAATTCCTCAGCCCTCACGACCAAACACATTTAATCACTTCAAGCCAGGATGACAAGCTTAACAATCTGACATAACAAAATGTTAATGAATAATAATGGCTTAGTGTTCTGCTTTCCAAGAAACTTATATACAGCAAAGGCATAAATACATCTCCTTAACTCGGTTTCTCAAATTTGAGTAATATATTAAGTGCCTTTGAAAATAAAAAAATTTTTATCAATTCCAAGGTGTTTGATGTTTAATGTAAACTACAGGATTAAGATAAACACAAATAGTGCTACTTTGTTCCAAAGTGGCCGTTCAGATGATCTAAAATGGACTGTTTAGGTATCCCCCCCCCCTTAATCCTAGTGGGATGCATTCTAAGACCCCTAGCAGATTCTTGAAACAGCAGATAAGAACCCTAGAGATACTATGTTTTCCCCTATGCATACATACTTATAAGAGAGTCTAATTTATAAATTAGGCACAGTAAGGAATGCTTACTAACAATATGCTATACTAAGAGTTATGTAAATGTGGTCTCTCTCTCCAAATATCTCATTGCAGTGTAATCACCCTTCTAGCCATGATGTGCGATGATCAAATGCTAGGTGATGAGATGAAGTTAAGGGAATGACGTAGGCATCATGACATAGTGTGAGGCTACTCAAGACCTTCTGACAACACTCAGAAGAAGGATCATGTGGCTGCTGGACTGTGGTGGACCACAGGTTACTGAAACCATGGAAAGAGAAACTATAGAAATATAGAAATAAGGAGGGGACTACTGTATTATTTTTAGACTAGCACATGGCCAAACAAAAAAACAAAAAATATTCACAATTTAAAACTTCCCATGAAGAAATTACTAACCCAGAATACATCCATAGCTATTGAATGTCATTTACTTTGTGAACTATCAGTGTGAAAAAAGCGATATAAAGTGGAAGACTTGAAAACCAAAAACCAATGTTTGAGGAGGTGGATGTTTCCATGTCCTTCAATTTATCATTCCCAATACAATCTTGTAGAATGGCCAACAATGATTTGAATAATTATACTACTTGTATACTTCACGAAATGCAAGTCTATTTGAATACAGATTAATTTTTCATTCATTTGCAACTTAGGTAATACAAATATAGTTCAACTTTCAAATGCAGATATGCATGACTTAGAAATTTTTAAAATTTGGTTTTAATACAAATAGACATCTTATAGCAACTTTATAAATAATCTTTTATATATGAAGATGAATATAATCACATGTCTAGCCAGGCTGGCAAGAACAAAGAATAAAATACAGCAATTTTTAAAAAATCATAATAGACCAAGGCACAAATGAATTTATAGCAGGGGATGTGGAGGTGAAGGGGAGTATATTATCTACAGGCTAATAAAAGCTAAATGAACACAAAATTGTATGTGTAGGGAGGGGTGGGAGAATATCTAAGCTAGAAGGTTCGCCCAGTGGTTCTTCAAAAACGCTTGCACATTAAATAACCTGGGGAGCTTTTAAAAATCCTGATGCCCATGTCACATCCCACACTAATTACACCAGAATTTCTGTAGGTGGGAGCCAGATACAAGTATTTTTTAAAGATTCTCAGGTAAATACAATTCACAGCAAAGTTTGGGAACCTCTTGTTTACCCAACTGAAAGCATTCTAATAATCTGCAAAATATGATAACTTAGAGAAAGAGCTCTCCAGATCACAAAGTACTTCTCAAAATCCTTATGTCCTTAGTTTCCTAGAGCTGCCATAACAAAGCACCACGAACCTGGGTGCCCTGTAAAACAGAAAAGTATTGTCTCATTTTTGGAGGCTGAAGTCTGAAGTCAAGCTGTCGGCAGGGCCTCGCTCCCACCAAAGCCTCTACGGGGGTGTGGATCCTTCCTTGCCTCCTCCAGCTTCTGGTACCTCCAGGCGTTCCTTGGTCTGTGGCAACATAACACCAGTCTCTGCCTCCATCTCCACATGGCCGTCTTCCCTCTGCGTCTGTGTCTTCACGTGGCATTTTCCACTGTGTGTGTGTCCGTGTCCAAATTTCCTTCTTATAAGGACACCAGTCACACTGGAATAGGGCCTACCCTTATGACCTTATCTTAATTACATCTGCAAAGACCTTATTTCCAAAAAAGATCACAGTCACAGGTACCAAGGGTTACAATTTCAACCTATTTTGGGGGGAACATAATTCAATCCATAACACCTAACTTTTAAAACTCTCCTAACTAATCAACTAGAAGACTTACTGCTATATGACTTAATGTACAATTCCAGCTTCGAGAGAACAAACTCAAGTATGCTACACCTTTTCAGAGCTTAAAAGGACAACAGATGTGAAGGTACTCTAAACAGAGGATCCATCTTCTTGTATCCCTTCAGCAGCTAGACTACTCCATTATTAAACAATAAAGATTACAAAAATAAACTACCCTCAAGCTAGTGTCTTCTTGCCCTGGCTGCCAAACTTCTGTTTCAAGACACCATTTCAGCAAAGTCCAAAATTTTTTAGTCTGGCAATAAATTCCCTTCCAATACAGCAACCTACAGTTACAGCTTCTATTCCTTCCCACACTCTTACAATCAAGCCTGACTGCACTGTGAAACTTTCACTGTATTAGCTTTCGATATTGCAATTTACAAGAAAAAAATAAATATATTTGGTCATTCAGATGACCAAAAATGTGTATTTCTCATATATATATTTGGTTTTAGTCCCAGTTTCCTGACTAAGAGTTCCCAAAATCCTTGGAACTTCACTAGTGGCAAAGGTGTCTCTTGGTATGTTGATGAGGTGACGTTGGGACCACACCTAAGGACGGGAGCTGGTTGTCAGGAGAACCAACCCCGTGTTTAGAGGGTTGGGACTTTTCAGTTCCATACCCTCCCAGTTCTGGGGAAGGGAGAGGGCCTGGAGCTTGAATCAATCACCAGTGATTTGATCATGTCTGTGTAATGAAGCCTCCATAAGAACCCAAAAGGACATGGATCAGAGAGCTTCCAGGATGGTAAACACGAGGAGACTGGGGGAAGAGTGGCATACCTGGAGAGGACATGGAAGTGCCAAGCCCTTTCCCCTCATGCTGCCCTGATGCATCTCTTCCATCTGACTGTTCCTGAGTTATAGCCTTTCATAATAAACTAGTGATCTAGTATGTAAAATGTCTGGAGTTCTATGAGTTGCTCTAGCAAATTAACTGACCCCAAAGAGGAGGCCATGGGAAGCTCTGATTTATAGCTAGTTGGTCAGAAGCACAGGTAACAAGTTGGGCTTGTAACTGGCATCCTGAGGGGTCGGGAGTACTGAACCCATAACCTGTGGAATCTGACACTATCCCTGGCAGACAGTGTCAAAACTGAGCTGAATTCTCAGATACCAGTATGGTCACTGAGGATTGTTTATTTGTGGGAAGGGAAACACCACCTCACATTAAAAAGTAAGTCTCAGAACATCAACAAAAGTACCACAAACTAGGTGGCTTACAACAGAATTTACTGCCTCATAGTTCTGGAAGTCAGAGGTGCAAAATCAAGGCTTTGGCAGGGCAATGCTCCTGAAGGTGCTAAGGAAGGATCTGTTCCAGGCCTTCCTCCTAGCTTCCTTGGCTTATGGATGGATGCATTACTCTAGCCACCTCACCATGTCTCCCTAGGACTCTTCACACTGTTTTCCCTCTATGTCTGTGTCCAAATTTCATTTTTATAAGGACACCGGTCATACTGGATTAGAGCCTACCCTAATGACCTCATTTTAACTTAATTATCTCTGTAAAGACCCTATTTCCAAGTAAGTTTATACTCTGAGGTACTGGGAGTTTGGATTTCAGCATATGAATTGTGGATGATACAATTCACCCCGTAACAATCATCAAGCTGAGAAAGCCCAGGATTAGTAAATATAGATGCCATCCTTTTACCCCTTCAAAAGTGTAGATGGCAGGTGTAGATAACGGTTAACAAAAGCCTTTTCTCCCTGACGTTCAGTTATCTCCTCAGCATGCCCGTCAGATAGATAATCCCTTTAAAACAGAATTCAAAACAATACTAATTATGGTGACTATGAAGGCATCAATATACAGGGATCAATTTAAGTGACTTTATGTGGGCGAACATATTACTGTTGAGAATTCAAATCACTCTTCAATTTTCCTACAACTGAGTTATTCATCCCCACGCCAACAACTGGACTGTGGCCATGTGACATGCTTTGGCCAATGGAAATTGAGCAGATGTGATACATACCACATCCAATCACAATTTTAAAGGTATTACAAGTGTATGCCAGGTCTCCTGCTCTTTTCTCTTGCCAAAAGAATGAGCATGTCCCATATACTGGGCCTGCTCTAAGAGCCTGGATCACCAAGTGAGAAGACACAGAACAAAGGCACAGCCAACCAACATTATCTACGTTTAAGATAAACAGAAAATAAATACTTTTTTAAACTAGTAAAGTTATTTGCAGTCATAAAGAAAACTAATATACCTTAAAGCAATATTCTGACTGCACATAATCCCTAGGGACAAAAAAGAATCACAAAGAAACAATTTAAATGCTTTCAGCAGTCTTCAAATTTTTCAGAAAGAAAAAAATATATACAAATAGAGAGGCAGTAAAAATTGTTTTGTTTTCTCTTCATGATGTAGTGCTATAGAAGCTGGCTACATCTGGAGGACGTAGAGCAATATGCTAGGAAGGTAAGAAGTGAGGAGCTCAATGTGTCACACTGTGCTACAGAACAATTTGTCTTGATGCCAAATATGTTTTGACCATTTTATTATGAAACTCGTATTTGACGGAACGGAATACAAAAAACTAAAATTATTTTACTGTTTATAATACTGATATATTTTCAGTAAAATCCATGCAATACAATCAAGATTTAAAGCCCTATAATTATACACATGAATTAAAATATAACTAGGAACTTGTGATTTGTTTTTCTCTTACTAAAAATATACATTTCCTAGGCCTAAAACCACCTACAAGCAGTTAATGGCAACCTCGTATTAGAAGCACTCTATACTTGGATTATAGTCTCTAAATAAACACTGTCCACTAAAAGGAGTCAAAACTCCCTACAGGAATAGCCAATTTCAAATGGGCTAAAGCAGGAAGCCTGGAACATCTTGTCATGCAAGAAAGCAAGGAGACTACCTTGACCACTCCTGTCATGTTGAAAGGATACAGAAATAAAGTGAATTAAACCACCTCAAAAAGAGATTATAAAAATTAAAAATAAAATTCGCATCACTGGTCACCTTGAGAGGTTACTAGAGTACCACCAATTCAGTATTCTGAAAATTGGTAACTAAAACATTCAGGCACATACTCTGCCTTTCTTGTGCAAGTTCTATTTCAGAGTATCACAATACTTGATTAGGAACAGTAATTTACAGAATTCCAGCCAATCAATGCAAAAACAATGATATAATTAGAAAATAATCATTCCTATCCCTAAGAAAACAATGAATCTAAGCAACGCTTATGAAAGGTGCTAAGCCCAGTGCAACTGTGTAATGGGTGGATGAGGCTAACAACAACTGAATCAACTAACTGATATCACCATCACTGAAAGTGACACAACCAGATGGTTTATGCCTCATGTGGTATCATGCAAATGGAAGAAAAAAGACTTCATGATCAAAGAACTCAAAGTGAATTTAATCAGGTTTCCAACTACCACTTTACAGAAATTCAGGACAAGAGTAAAATATGTTAGTAATACAAGGATGCAGAGCCAAATTCAGAATATAGGAAATTCGACAAGACCAATGAATCACTTTCTCATACCAATATGTGGAAGGGGCTTAAATTTAGCCAACCAAAAGCAGTATGCAGACCTTATTTGGATTCTGACAAAAACCAACCGTCTAAAAAGGTCATTTGGGAGAGAAAAGAAAAACAAATTTTTTTAAAGACTTTATTTATTTGACAGAGAGAGACAGTGAGAGAGGGAACACAAGCAGAAGGAGTGGGAGGGAAAGGCAGGCTTCCCGCCCAGCAGGGAGCCCGATGCCGGGCTCGATCCCAAGACCCTGGGATCATGACCTGAGCCGAAGATAGACGCTTAATGACTGAGCCACCCAGCACCCCGACGAAAGAAAAAATTTAATTCCCTTTACCTCTTCCTGTTTCTCATAAGGCTTGTATCTTTTGTGGACCACGGTACATGAAGTCTAACCTTTTCTCTATCTTAATGGGAAGGGTAGGGGCAACTGTAACAATGAGGGCAGTAAGTATAAGACAATAAAATGACTTATTTCATACTCCACATGTATCCCAGTAGTCTTCTAATCCTTACTTTGTTTAAAGATTAAGGTCCACATTTGAATATAAAATCCTGGGCTTGACTCTGTTCTGGAAAGTAGCTTCAGAGATGACGACTTTGAGTTCATCGAGACATAATCAAGGGTTTTCATCAAAAATACATATACCATTTAACATCAAACTGCTGATCAATTTAGTGTTTCTCAAGCACAGATATTAAACAGCCTTCTTCCTTCAACATAACACAAATGTGTACTATGTACTCAAATAGTTTTTTAAAAAATTTTATTATGTTATGTTAATCACCATACATCGTTAGTTTTTGATGTAGGGTTCATGATTCACTGTTTGCATATAACACCCAGTGCTCCATTCAATACATGCCCTCTTTAATACCCATCACCAGGCTAACCCAACCTCCCACCCCTCTCCCCTCGAGAACCCTAAGTTTGTTTCAGAGTCCATAGTCTCTCATGGTCCGTCTCCCCCTCCAATTTCCCCCCCTTCATTTTTCCCCTCCTACTATCCTTTTATTTTTTTTAAACATATAATGTATTACTTGTTTCAGAAGCACAGGTATGTGATTCATCAGTCTTACACAATTCACAGCACTCACCATAGCACATACCCTCCAGTGTCTATCACCCAGCCACCCCATCCCTCCCACCCCCCACCATTCCAACAACCCTCAGTTTGTTCCCTGAGATTAAGAATTCCTCATATCAGTGAGATCATATGATACATGTCTTTCTCTGACTGACTTATTTCGCTCAGCGTAATACCCTCTAGTTCCATCCACGGTGTTGCAAATGGCAAGATTTCATTCTTTTTGATGGCTGCATAATATTCCATTGTATATATATACCACACCTTCTTTATCCATCCATCCATCATTGGACATTTTGGCTCTTTCCATAGTTTGGCTATTGTGGACATTGCTGCTATAAACATCGGGGTGCACCATACCCCTTCGGATCTCTACATTTGTATCTTTGGGGTAAATGCCCAGTAGTGCAATGTCTGGGTCGTACAGTAGCTCTATTTTCAACTTTCTGAAGAACCTCCATATTATTTTCCAGAGTGGCTGCACCAGCTTGCATTCCCACCAACAGTGTAGGAGGGTTCCCCTTTCTCCGCATCCTCACAAACATCTGTCGTTTCCTGACTTGTTAGTTTTAGCCATTCTGACTGGTGTGAGGCGGTATCTCATTGAGGTTTTGATTTGGATTTCCCTGATGCCGAGCGATGTTGAACACTTTTCCATGTGTCTGTTGGCCATTTGGATGTCTTCTTTGGAAAAATGTCTGTTCATGACTTCTGCCCATTTCTTGATTGGATCATTTGTTCTTTGGGTGTTGAGTTTAAGAAGTTCTTTATAGATTTTGGATACTAGCCCTTTATCTGATATGTCATTTGCAAATATCATCTCCCATTCTGTCGGTTGTCTTTTGGTTTTGTGGACTGTTTCCTTTGCTGTGCAAAAGCTTTTTATCTTGATAAAGTCCCAATAGTTTATTTTTGCCCTTGCTTCCCTCGCCTTTGGAGATGCTTCTTCTTCTAGGAAGAAGTTGCTGTGGCTGAGGTTGAAGAGGATGCTGCCTGTGTTCTCCTTTAGGATATTGATGGACTCCTGTCTCACATTTAGGTCTTTCCACCATTCTGAGTCTATCTTTGTGTGTGGTGTAAGGAAATGGTCCAGTTTCATTCTTCTACATGTGGCTGTCCAATTTTCCCAATACCATTTCTTGAAGAGACTGTCTTTTTTCCATTGGACATTCTTTCCTGCTTTGTCGAAGATTAGTTGATCATAGAGTTGAGGGTCCATTTCTGGGCTCTCTATTTTGTTCCATTGATCTATGTGTCTGTTTTTGTGCCAGTACCATACTGTCTTGATGATGACAGCTTTGTAATAGAGCTGGAAGTCCGGAATTGTGATGCCGCCAGCTTTGCTTTTCTTTTTCAACATTCTTCTGGCTATTTGGGGTCTTTTCTCGTTCCATACACATTTTAGGATTATTTGTTCGATTTCTTTGAAAAAAGTGGATGGTATTTTGATAGGGATTGCATTAAATGTGTAGATTGCTCTAGGTAACATTGACATCTTCACAATATTTGTTCTTCCAATCCATGAGCATGGAAGGTTCTTCCATTTCTTTGTGTCTTCCTCAATTTCTTTCATGAGTATTTTATAGTTTTCTGAGTACAGATTCTTTGCCTCTTTGGTTAGATTTATTCCTAGGTATCTTATGGTTTTGGGTGCAATTGTAAATGGGGTCGAATCCTTAATTTCTCTTTCTTCTGTCTTGTTGTTGGTGTATAGAAATGCCACGGATTTCTGTGCATTGATTTTATATCCTGCCACTTTACCGAATTCCTGTTATGAGTTCTAGCAGTTTTGGGGTGGAGTCTTTTGGGTTTTCCACATAGAGTATCATGTCATTTGCAAAGAGTGAGAGTTTGACTTCTTCTTTGCCGATTCGGATGCCTTTTATTTCTTTTTATTGTCTGACTGCTGTGGCTAGGGCTTCTAGTACTATGTTGAATGGCAGTGGTGATAGTGGACATCCCTGCCGTGTTCCTGACCTTAGGGGGAAAGCTCTCAGTTTTTCCCCATTGAGAATGATATTCGCTGTGGGTTTTTCATAGATGGCTTTTTGATATTGAGGTATGTACCCTCTATCCCTATACTCTGAAGAGTTTTGATCAAGAAAGGATGCTGTACTTTGTCAAATGCTTTTTCTGCATCTATTGAGAGGATCATATGGTTCTTGTTCGTTTATTAATGTATTGTATTACACTGACTGATTTGCAGATGTTGAACCAACCTTGCAGCCCAGGAATAAATCCCACTTGGTCATAGTGAATAATCCCTTTAATGTACTGTTGGATCCTATTGGCTAGTATTTTTGTGAGAATTTTTGCATCCATGTTCATCAGGGATATTGGTCTGTAATTCTCCTTTTTTGATGGGGTCTTTGTCTGGTTTTGGGATCAAGGTAATGGTGGCCTCATAGAACAAGTTTGGAAGTTTTCCTTCCATTTCTATTTTTTGGAACAGTTTCAGAAGAATAGGTATTAGTTCTTCTTTAAATGTTTAGTAGAATTCCCCTGGGAAGCCATCTGGCCCTGGGCTTTTGTTTGTTGGGAGATTTTTGATGACTGCTTCAATTTCTTTAGTGGTTATAGGTCTGTTCAGGTTTTCTATTTCTTCCTGGTTCAGTTTTGGTAGTTGATACATCTCTAGGAATGCATCCATTCCTTCCAGGTTATCTAATTTGCTGGCATATAGTTGCTCATAATATGTTCTTATAATTTTATTTCTTTGCTGTTGGTTGTGATCTCTCCTCTTTCATCATTCATGATTTTATTTATTTGGGTCATTTTTCTTTTTGATAGGTCTGGCAGGGGTTTATCAATCTTATTAATTTTTTCAAAGAACCAGCTCCTAGTTTCATTGATCTGTTCTACTGTTCTTTTGGTTTCTATTTCATTGATTTCTGCTCTGATCTTTACTATTTCTCTTCTCCTGCTGGGTTTAGGCTTTATTTGCTGTTCTTTCTCCAGCTCCTTTAGGTGGAGGGTTAGGTTGTGTATTTGAGAACTTGTTTCTTGAGAAAGGCTTGTATTGCTATATAGTTTCCTCTTAGGACTGCCTTTGCTGCATCCCAAAGATTTTGAACAGTTGTGTTTTCATTTTCATTTATTTCCATGAATTTTTTTAATTCTTCTTTAAATTTCCTGGTTGACCCATTCATTCTTTAATAGGATGCTCTTTGGCCACCATGTATTTGAGTTCTTTCTGACTTTCCTCTTGTGATTGAGTTCTAGTTTCCAAGCAATGGGGTCTGAAAATAGGCAGGGAATGATCCCAATCTTTTGGTACCGGTTGAGACTGATTTGTGACCTAGGATGTGATCTATTCTGGAGAATATTCCATGGGCACTAGAGAAGAATGTGTTTTCTGTTGCTTTGGGATGGAATGTTCTGAATATATCTGTGAAGTCCATTTGGTCCAGTGTGTCATTTAAAGTCTTAATTTCCTTGTTGATCTTTTGCTTAGATGATCTGTCCATTTCAGGGAGGTGGGTGTTAAAGTCCCCTACTATTATTGTATTGTTCTTGATGTGTTTCTTTGCTTTTGTTATTAATTGGCTTATATAATTGGCTGCTCCCATGTTAGGGGCATAGATATTTACAATTGTTAGATCTTCTTGTTGGATTGACCTTGTAAGTAGGATAGAGTGCCCTTCCTCATCTCAACTATAGTTTTTGGTTTAAAATCTAATTTGTCTGATATAAGAATTGCCACCCCAGCTTTCTTTTGATGTCCATTAGCATGGTAAATAGTTTTCCACCCCCTCACTTTCAACTTGCAGGTGTCTTTGCGTCTAAAATGAGTCTCTTGCAGACAGCATATCGATGGGTCTTGTTGTTTTTATCCAATTTGATACCCTGTGTCTTTTGATTGGGGTATTTAGCCCATTCACATTCAGGGTACCTACTGAAAGATAGGAATTTAGTGCCACTGTATTGCCTTTAAGGTGACTGTTACTGTATATTGTCTGTGTTCCTTTCTTGTCTGTTACTTTTAGGCTCTCTCTTTGCTTAGAGGGCCCCTTTCAATATTTCTTGTAGGGCTAGTTTCATAACACAAATGTATAGTATGTGCTCAAATAAGTAGTTTTAAAGAAACAAAATTCTAAGGCCGTGCAAGGAGAGTGAGTGTTTTTCTTCTCTGCTCTCAACCTCACTTGTTTCTTGGAAAGGGAAAGCATTTAGAGAGAAAAGAGGAAAGCGTCTACACCCATAGACAGCAACTTCAGAATCAGTTTGATTTACTCCAAAAATATTAAGAAATAAGTAGTAAAGCTTTCTTATTAGAACAGCAAAACCCCTTGATTACCACATGGTAATCAGCTATTTAACCTTTGTTTTTTATCTCAATTATGTAACTAACCCACCCCCCAACACAATTTTCTCGCACAGTTCTCTAAAACAAAGAAAGGAAAAAGAAATATTCTTTCAAAAATATATGAAGTTCTGCTTGGGCCACTGATCTCAAGAACATCTGACCTCAATTAAAATAGCTAATGTTATAATAAGAGTTACTGTTATAATAAGAATGTTATATATAAAATGTTATAGTGAAAACGAATACATATTAAATTAGAACCAATAAGCATTTGAATCACTATGTTGTACAAGTGAAACTAATGTAACAATGTGTGCCAACTATACAATTTAAAAAAAGAAAAAAATTTGAATTGAGTTATATACATTTTTAAGACTAAAACTGTTCCCACAAGTCACATCTATTTTCACTCTACTACAAGGTGTCTCAGCATTTTATAGGTGCTCTACTCACCTAAAAGCTCAAAATGTAAATTATAGTAAGTATACAAATCAGGAGGAAAGTAGTATTTTGGGGGGGGTCTGCTGATATAAAATTAACTGCTAACTGATATAACCTATAAAGAATCACAGGCGTTAGAGCTGAGTGGAACAAGAGAATTTTTCCCTTCCTGTTGTAGGTTGCCCAGATTAATGAAAATATCAAAGCAATTACATGTAAATAATCACTGTCTCCTTAAAAAAAAAAACAAAACAAAAAAAAACCTGATTTAAAAGACTAAAAGGGATGGCTATAGCACCAGGTATGAACATTATGGAAAACTGAACCCACTGCAATAGTGCCTATGCAACAGATGAATACAAAGCATCTGCCATCATTTCCAAAACTTCTATAGAGATTTGGATTAGGAGAGGAAGAGCAAGAAGATGAAACAAAGACCTCCACCTGTCTAGTCTGTGTCTGGTTACCTGATCAGATGTCACTGGATTATCTTATAAAAAATTTTAATCTATTCATGGCCAGCAGGTAGGAGTATGAAATTATTTCCCTTTCATCTGGTTCTGTGTTTTAAAAAAGCATTCTGCGCTGAAACTCAAGACTGCTAGAAACTAAGAAACTAAAAGAATGTTCCTTTTTTCCATTATGTAGTGGAAATGAGTTCACCTTTTTCTTGTCCCTGCTTATATTATTAGTGGTAAAGGAAACTGAGGGCAATACTTAAAGAAAAGTAGTCAGAGATAACAGCAACAAATGAGAGGATTCATTTCAAAATTGTTTTTTGTTGATATAGATCACTACTCTAAAGAAAAAATAAACACTGGGTCATACAATGTGTGGTATAGACGAGATTTTTCAAACACTGGTGACTCAACACTCTGTGAATGACAACTTACGCTCATTAAAAAAAAAAAAAAAAAAAATGCAAGCTACAGGACAGCAGATACTTGATCCTTGTTATTCACTACTATACCTGTGCCTGGAATATAGCCCGATTCACAAAAGGCGCTCAATTATTATTTGTTGCAAACAGTGAATAAAGCTCTTTCTTTCTACTAGTCAGCAGTGTTTTAAAAAATGAGAAAGAGGGCGCCTGGGTGGCTCAGTCGGTTAAGCGACTGCCTTCGGCTCAGGTCATGATCCTGGAGTCCCGGGATCGAGTCCCACATCAGGCTCCCTGCTCGGCGGGGAGTCTGCTTCTCCCTCTCCCCCTCCCCCTGCTTGTGTTCCCTCTCTCGCTATGTCTCTCTCTGTCAAATAAATAAATAAAATCTTTAAAAAAAAAAAAAAAAATGAGAAAGATAATCTTCAATGACATTCAATGTTCCTTCTCATCCATTCCTAATTTGATCTCCATTACCTGCACAATTTTGATAACTTGTATCTCCATTTCATTTTGGCCAAACCCTGAATATGAAAAAAGAAAAAGGCCCACCACACTCATTTCTAGCCAACCAGTGGTCCTTGCTTAGTATGGTATATCAAATTCACCTTTGGCAGCTTTTTCAAAGTAATGTCATAAACTTCATGACAACCCTGAAGACTCTTAAGTTTCAGCAAGTCAGAGGTACAGCCCACGCATGTATATTTTAACAACTTTCTCAGGTCATGTAAACCATGACTTGTGCATCATGCCACAAAATTCAAAAACTTCGCTATCTTTGAATCTTGTAACTAGAACACACACACACACACATACTTCTCTTTTACTGTAAACTCCTTAAATCTTTGATCTACTCAGTTTCTAATCAAACAGGTTTTCATGGTCATCTCAAATTACTCATACTTCTCAGTATCCTTCAATCTGTCATCATACCTCCTGACCGTTTCTATTTTCCCTCCATTTTGATGCAAATCTACTGATCTGACATTTCAACAACAAATGCTCTAATCGTGACATTCAGCTCAAATAGTCTTGCTAATTCCCACTCAAGCCCTGTCACTTATGTAAACCCCAAACCATAATGGTATCTAACATCATTTTGCCCCTCTGAGCCATTTGGAAATCATTTTATCATGTCTTTAACTTCCTTATCAAATTTCCCATCATGGATTTAAAAAAAAATTTAACTTCCCTCAAAGAACCCATCTCACCAAAAGCCCCTCAATCTCAGGTGACTTCACTTCTTTGGTAAAAGTTTAGCGCTTCCTTGACTTTTTGTTTACTTCAAAATCCTTATTTACTTTCTGAGGAAGTAAAAAAAAGATACAAAAGAGAAAAAAACTGTACCATAGAATCTGTTGGGTCTTCTATGATATACTACCATATAATGAGAAAAATTACTAGTCTTTCTTTAGGGAATTTAATACAGAGGCTAACAAAAACAATAGCTTTTCTCTGGTCCAATAATAAGCACCTTTAAATACAGACAAGAAAGTAAATATTCCATTTACAAGAGCAAAAAAAACTATCAAATATTTACTAAATTTGTATGACTAAACATAGTACTCTATTGAAAGACACAAAGATCTGAGCAAAGGAAAAGAATGGATTGGTCTTGTATTTGTGTTGCAACATGTGACCATCCACCTGAAAGGAAACAAAAGTGGGCACATGTGTTTTACAACAGACAAATAAATTCCAGACAGATGTAATACTTGGATATTTTAAATAAATGCGTGTGTGTATGTATCTATACACACACACTTCACGTACACATCTTAACACTGACACTACACGTCTAATATAGAGAGCAGAAAAAATCCTTTTAACGAACTAGAAACTGAAAAACTATACAAGAAAAGATACTTGTATCTGAGTACATAAAGACTTGCTAGTTTATCAAGGAAATACATATCAAAGTGGTAAGGAGTAAAATTACACTCACTAAAATTGGTAAATATTTAAAAGATCTAGAATGCCTATTTCAGACAGAAATGTGGAGAAAGGTTATTCCCCTGTATTTCAAGTGAAGATGTGAAAAAACCTTTTGAAAAACAATTTGTCAACCTCTATTACAAGTAAGATTAGACTGAATCGTAAGAATTTGATATTTTTTTGTTGTTGTTAAAATGGTCAGTCAACAAATACACACACCCTACAACCTAGAGAAATAAAACATAAGTTCCTAAGGATATTTATTTTAGGAACACTGTTTAGTGGGGAAAAAGGAAAAACAAAGAAATAAAGTAAATGTTCATTAAAAGAGGAGTACCAAGACTGTAGAATATATATTCATAATATTCATGTATTACACAATCATTAAAAATAACAAACCGTTGGGAGGGACAAAAGGAAAGAGTTTCATCTTATGTACAAAATGTAAATAATCACATTTACACATTTAAGTATAATGTATAAAAGAAAAATGTTTGTAAAATTATTTTTGTTATTGTTAAAGTTCTACTTTTGACCTTTTGAACTTAAAACACTTTATTAATCACCGTCAAATTCAATGGGTTTTCATACTCTAATCTCCACTCCTGACCATTTTCAGCATTTAAGAAGAAAATCAGAACAGTCTTTGAACTTCTAACAGTTGGCTTCCTGACTCTGCCCTCTCTCCTCTCTTGAACTGATTTTTCTTCCTGCCCTAACATATGTACAGCTGACTTCTTTTTAGCCTTCTGATATTCTGTCTTCTGTCCCAACTAATGATCTCAAACACTCTAAAGAATGAGAAAACCACCATCTTTCCTATTATGTGCCACTCCACACATCGCGATCTTTCCCACTCAAGGAATCCAATTCCAGTTGACTGACGCACACATCTATTTCTACGCCTTTTTGGAATCTCAGAATTCAGTATTACCTGAGGCAACTTATGTCCTATACTCCCAAATTTGTTTCTCCTCTTGCCCATAACTATCACTGATTCTACCATTCGCCACACCTGAAACTTCAGTATCATGTTGGATGAACTTCCTATCTCAGCTCTTACCTGCAACTTTAGAGAGTCTGTCTCCTATTACCTGTACAGCACCACTTTCAGCAATGCCTTTCTTTCCACAGTACCTGCCACCTGTATTACTACATTAGCCTCAGAGTCTCCTCGGTCTCTTCCTATTACCTTCTGACACCAAGGCATAAAACATAACTGATTATATCATATATATTTACTGCTACTTACTAACTTCCACATTTCACTCCAAAGGGATTAGCCAGGCACTTAAGTTCCCCATTCTATGATCTCAAAGTATCGAGCCATACAATATCTTTTGAATCTACTCTACCCATCAGGTACATATATTCAGGTCTATCATTCTAAAACCCCTGCTTTTTATTTAGCTCTTTGTTCCAACTATAAGTGCTGAAATTCTTCTATTCTTTAAATGTCATCTCCTTATGAAGCCTATTCAAATACCAACATCACAGTTGGGTTTTGGGGGGTTTTTTTCCTTTTTTTTCCTCTTCTGAAAACTGGGCAGTAGCAAAAGATTATCAGACTAGAAATCAGAATGCTGATGGTTTCTTTCAAATGCTACTGCTTTTGACATCTGGATATTAAATCAAGCTCCTGAGCCCCAGTTTCTTTTTCTGTAATATAGAAATAAAATTAACCTACACACCTCACAGGTAGGTAGGAATGTATGTAAGACCATTATAATTTAATGCTAATGCTGTCGTCATATCACCTCTTATTATATTTGTTTTTAATATTTAAAAGACAGTCTACACTTTACATCTAGCACCCAACACAGAGTAGCTATTCAAATGTATTTAAAAAAAAAAACTTCATGTTATAAAATATAGCACTCCCATTCCAGCATGAGAAATATAATCCATGCACAATTTATGTATACTTACACACAGATTAAAAAAAAAATCCACAACCCTTCTTCCCACACGTAGGTTTTCAATAAAACTGTTGTCACATGACATTTCTGGACCTCTGATTTAGTTCACCTGAAACCCAATTAGTTATCTGGCAGGTGGGTAGGGACCCTTTAAAATGGCTGATAAATAACTAAATAGTCGAAGAACTCCAAAAACTTTACAATATGTAGTATGTAAGTGATACAAAGTATCTGTGTGAGGGGACTGTGATGGTGGTATGCTGTCCAATCCAACAAATTTATCCAGCATTCAGAGTTGAGCATTAGTGCTTTAGTTTACCTTAAAATTGTGAATGGTGACATCATGGTTATTTCAGTGACACAAGACAACAGATTAAAAAAAATGACTATACAAGAAAAACATGTTAATTTTCATTAAGCTGAAAGATTTTGTTTTTTTCCTACTCTTTCACAAAAGCAAAATTAATGATGGACAGTGTTCATAAAAATTCAAAATAAAATGGAAAGGGGAGTAGAAATGACACGTTAGTCTTATAGAAACCTATAAATCATATACTATGAGAACCTCAAAGTCCTTGAGTTACCCCTGAAAACCATGTTATATCTTAGAGCACGTAATATCTTACACCAGAAAACAAGAAAACTACCTAAAATTAGTAGGGTCTTGTCTGAAGGACACAAGAACCAACGTGAACAAGCACTCACTAGCCAAAAATGGGAGAATCTGAACATCAATACAAAAATAACTCAAAAGTCTAAAACGCAAATATGCTTATTTAAATCCATGAGTTCACAGGATAAGCCACTGTTATCACAATTATGTCACACCACTGGCTAATATTTCTTGGCATGTTATTACTTCACAAAAAAACTGCTCTCCTATCTAGTATCACATCTGCTCTTAGACGTCATATCCACACTCTTGTACATACCTGCAATTCATTTTTTAAATCTAAATTTAAAACTCTAGAAAACCATCTGGTCCTATACTTTACCCTACTGCTGCTACAGTAAGGCTTCAGCCTTCCTAAGAGTCTGACTCTTTTAAAAAAATAATGGCTGAATGCCAAGAACAAGCAGCACCAAAATGAAGTCACAAGCAACTGGGCTATATTATGGCTTAAGATAAGTATGGGTAAAAAAAAAAAGGAGAGAATGAGTTAGACAGGAATGATGAACAGCAGTTGATGAGTATCAAATCACTGTGTGTTCATTTAAAAAAAAAAGCTCACCCTGTATGTGATGTTGCTGAGTTCCATAAACAAACATCAGGCAGCATGATGTAATAGAAAGAGTCCTGGACTGAGTGAGGGGACCTCTGTTCTAGTCCAAGGCCTCAGTTCCTCATCTGTAAAATGAGGGTGCTGAATTAGATATCTGAGAGGGCTCCTCTAGTTTTAACATTGAGGGAGTCTATGGACAAATTCAAGAAGAAGCAATAAAATGTAGGACTTTTGTTAACAGTGAAGTTTAACTGTTAACATTGGAAACAGTGGGTGGGAACAGAGATGAAAACAATGTTCATAAAATTTTGAACTTCAAAGAGCAATTACTTTATAATTTTTAACTGCTAAAAAGGTTTTTACAATATACCAGCCTTAGTAGCATTATGAGATTAGTAATGAGGGACCAAATTATGACCTGAAAAACCCTATTCACCTTTGGCCAGCCAGACTGCCCAAGTAAATCTAGAAAAATACTGCAGAAACACCTTTGGGCTAACAATTACATTAAGTGATAAAGTGCCTCACAAGTGTCCCCAATTAAGTAACTGAATAAAAAGTAAAATGACAAGAAAAATGATTAGAGTAAATTAAACATTTAATTTTAACATGCAATAAAATAATTATGCTTGTGATATCCTTTTTTTGTTAATATTTTCCCTATGCGTAATTTTTTTTTTTTCTGCTTAGCTCTCAAAATAGAACCTGGCTTCTCCTCCTGACAGAGCTAATTGAAATAATTCTTTTCCCAATGACACTCAGAAACATTTAAAAAGTGTTAAGTTCTCTACACTGAAAGAAATCAAGCTTCTACTAGTAACAACAGAAAGCTCTGGTGCCTCAAAAAATTGGTGGCTGCCTAACTGCAATTACCTAAATAACATTAATTGCTGGTCCGAGTAAATCCTTCAGGGTCTAATAAGCTGAATACTACGTTTTAAGTTCCTACATCAGCTGACATTCCACTATTTATTTATCCCTTATGCTGACGCCACAGTTCTTACCTGGCAGACTTAAAACTCCAGGGATGTAAAGAACCAAAAAACCTACCTCTACAATCAAGAATCTGTCAAAAATCTACTCTTTTAAAGAATGTAATCTGTACCTTTTAAAGGATGTAAAGATACAATGAAACATTCGGTGAAAAAAAAAAAAAACTTTAAAAAAAAAACCTTGTTTTTTAAAGCTTGTTTTATGCAAATTACCTAAAGTGATTATAAAATAACTTGGCATACAAGCAATTCCATTAATGATTCATTTGAGCATTTCACCTTGGCAATATATTGCCTAATAAGTTATTTAGAATCACTAATAAAATTCTCTCTGGTTGGTAGAAACAAAGGCAAAAATAAAGCAGTCTTGATGGTAATGAAATTTGTTCTTGGCTAGTCTTAAAATGGTTGTGATATCCATGTATCTTTGAGATAAAAAAAAAAAATCTGTGAAACAAAATTTTCCTTTACAATGAATTTATTTTCCATTTTAATTTAGGTATTTTGATTTACAATCCTAATGAGCTGATTAAAATACCTTACACTTAATGGTAAACAACAGAAATCAGGATGGATACGCAAAGCATACTTTAGGGCTCTATTTTGAGCATGAGCTGTTTTCAGCAATTTTCTCCATCTACCTTACCACCCCCTCCATGACTTTTTCAGAGAGACTTAAACACTTAGCTTATTTACTGACAAGAATACTATTAATGATAAAATACTATATTTTAGCCAGTATTATACAGATATAAACTAGCTCCTGCAAAAATTCAGGACTGAACTACTGTCTTGGGTAAATATTCTCCTCTAGGAAGGGTTGGCACCAAGATCAGCAGCAGCTAAAGGAGAATTTGAAATTTAAATAACTAGTTGGTATGTTGCATGAAGCCCACTGATTGTTCCTAACTAAATTTCAATTTGTAGAACATAAACACATCTGTAATTCTTTCCACCACTTATAGAAGTCATCACATGGTATAATTTGCTCAAAGACCAAAATATCTCATTTAGTTATCAATAATACAGAGTCCTTGGAACAATGTAAATGGCTATACCTGGGCACAACATAGCAGCACAAGTGCTTTGAAAAAGTTATAGTACCTAGAAATGGCAATTCTTTTTATTACTGCAATACAACTGGAGATAAAAAAGACAAAAGACCAAAAATAAGTACAACTCAGATTATTTTGGTTACTAAGAAAATATGAAGCCCTTATAACATCATACAATTTCATATAACTTTTTATTTTCTAAAATATATTTAATAACTGCTTAGTTTTGTTGGAAATTCCTGTTTCAGGACTGGGGAAAAAATAACTGCCAATAAAAAAGAAACTGAGTTGATCAAATTAATGGCTAAAAATCTCACATCTCATTATTACAATTTTTAATTAATAATTTGTAATTATTTTAATATTAATGTTTTACTTTTCTCTCATCCTCACCTACTTACAGTTTATTCTGATATATACATTTTAAAACTCTAGCCTATCAGAACAGATTTCCTAAGGGTAAATAAGGATAGGAAATGAATTAGTATTTTGTAAATGTTATACTTAATATGGGGTATTATATTTTAATGGCATTACACTTGTCTCTCAAAAATGTTATAAAGGAACCACAAAATTCTGGAACAATGATCATTTGCCTTTTAACCCAACAAGTCATTAACATACTATTACCATAAAATACAGATTTTTAGAAACAAATTCTAATTTAATCTGGCTAACAATTCTAGTATAAAAATTATGCAGCTTTCCTCTTTCGATAAATGAATACAACATACTTAAAAAAAAATGTGTCCGAAGCCAAAATTCATAAATGACAACTGGCCATATTAAAAAATGGAAAAAGAATCTAATAATTGCCTCTAATAGTATTTTCAAAAACTTGTTCAAAATAAGCAACCCAAGGGATTCCATCTCACATTAATCATACTTGACTCCAAGCATACTCTAATTACGTTTGCATCCCCTCAGAATTTATGTATTATAAATGAACATAATGAGCCTTTGCTATATCACTGTGACGTAATCAAGTTATTTGTGTGGGTATGTTTTGTCTTCTCACTTTTATTGTTCATTTTTATTTCTGTATCGTTCTGCATCCTATAAAGTTCAGAGCTCAGTGTACAGGCACAAAAAATGCCACTCATAAATCTTTTATTTTCAAATTTAAAAAAGTATCAATTTTGATTATATCTACTAGTAACAACCTATTAACAAACAGGAAACTGATTTAGAAAAATACTACCTACTAGTATTTTTGTAACATTTTACTGTGAAAATTTTCATACATACAGAAAACATTTTAAAAACTGTACAGAAAGTATTCCCATGGCCACCACTAGGATTTAGAATTAACATTTCCTTCTATTTGTCTTACCATTCTCCCAACTGATCTTAACTTCTGAAGTATTTCAAAATGAGCTGCAGATCCATATACTTTCCCCATATACACTTCAGCTTCTGTTACTAATTACAGTGATGTACTTAATACAGTGTTTCAAAGAAAAAATTTACATAAAATACAATGGATAGATATTAGGCTTACCACTCAATGATATACTCAAGTAACCCAAATACCTAACAGGACACAGGGTATTACCATCACCCTAAAAGTTCTCATATACCCATTCCCACTTAATCCCTGTCCCCAACACCCATGCACCCATTTTTCTAAGCCCTGCCAACCACTTGTTTTTTAACCATTAGTTTTGCCTGCCCCACCCTGACACACAACAGGTAAATTTGCCTGGTTTTTTTTTTGTTTTTTTTTTTTAAGATTTTATTTATTTGACAGAGAGACACAGCAAGAGAAGGAACACAAGCAGCAGGGGTGGGAGAGGGAGAAGCAGGCTTCCCGCCGAGCAAGAAGCCCGATGCAGCGCTCGATCCCAGGACCCTGGGACCATGACCTGAGCCGAAGGCAGACGCTTGACTGAGTCATCCAGGTGCCCTAAGTTTGCCTGTTTTTAGTACATCATAGAAACGGAATCATCATTCTGCCCCATTTTTTTTTTTTGAAGATTTTATTTATTTATTTATTTGAGAGAGCGAGAATGAGAGGGAGGAGGGGCAGAGGGAGAAGCAGACTCCCCACTGAGCAGGGAGCCCAACGCAGGACTCGATCCCAGGACTCCAGGGTCATGACCTGAGCCAAAGGCAGTCGCTTAACCAACTGAGCCACCCAGGTGCCCCATTCTGCCCCAGTTTTATGTAAGGCTATGTTCACTCAGCATTCTGTTTCAGAACTTACTCCAAGTTGCTGCAGGTGTCAAGACTTTGTTCCTCTCCACTGCTCAGCAGTACTGTGTTGTATGTACACAGCAGTTTATCTATTTTCTTGTTGACAGACATCTGAACTGTTTCCAGTGTAGGGGTCAGCC
Organism: Neomonachus schauinslandi; assembly: GCF_002201575.2. Classification (NCBI taxonomy): domain Eukaryota; kingdom Metazoa; phylum Chordata; class Mammalia; order Carnivora; family Phocidae; genus Neomonachus; species Neomonachus schauinslandi. Next base: position 86,928,493 of record NC_058403.1, on the reverse strand, counting down.
ACATATTTGGCAGAGTTTCTACACAGAATCTGGTATTCCACCACTGTGGTTCTTTCTTTTCCGGGATTTCTTCCCTCTTCCTCCTGCTGGACTCTCATCACTCTACAGCGGCTGTGGTATTTCTCAATTTGATCTGATTCCTCAAGCCAGTAAGACTGCAAACAAGCCTAGAGGAGCCTGCCTGAAGCAAACACCAGCAAGAGGAGAAACTCACCCAAGGGCCATTCCCTTTTAAGAAACCACTTCAAGTCCAGTTCCTACTTGTTTCTGTTTGCTCTACAGTGTCCCCCATGTTTTTCCACATATTGTCCAGTGGCTGTGCTCACAATCTGTGGGATGATTTGACTAGGAGGAGCCACTGTTTCATTTTTAAAATTATAACTCCCTATTTTTCCACTTCAAAAAAAACTATAATCGACAAATCTCTTTGTGGGGTTTTTCCCCCCCTCCTCAAGAGCTTGACTGATGTAGTCCCTTTCGATCCAAAGAGTCAAGCTAAACCAAGAAAAGGCCTTTGGGAGTGGGAGATGATGACAGCTGAAGGAGGGAATACTGTAATTCTGTCCAGTCCCAAAGGCATCCCAAGACATGTATGCAGAACACACCCAAAGAAGCCAAGGTTTTGAGACCCTTTGACATAAGCCAGTCTTCGGGTCCCACACTAATCCTGACAGGTGCATGCAAGGAGGAAGCCCAAAGCAGCACAGCAAAGGCTGTGAACACCAAACTGGCACTGGGCGCTAACACTGCCCGTGCGACAGACAAGGAGAACTAAGCACGAAGATCACCTGTTTGAATTACAAAACAAAGCCCACAACATTCGTAAGATACAATCCAAAATTATTAAACATACACAGAATCAGGAAAATCTGACCAATTCTCGAAGACCAGAATGAGATACCAATCTTAAGATTATCCAGATGTGAGAATTATCAAACAAAAACGTTAAGGTAGCTATTTTAATCCATCCTCCACAAGGTAAAGGTGTATACTTGACAGGAAAGACATAAGCTCTCAGAAGTACAAAGTATAAAAAGAACCAAATGGAAACTACAACTGGGAAAAATCTAGGGAAAAAAATGATTTGACAAGGTAACAAGTACAAAGCAAATACTAATAACTGATTTCCCAAGAAAGAAAATAACACAGATAAGAAAAATACCTAATTATAATAAAAGAAAAATTTCCTGACATTTTTCATCTTTAGCACTGAACAGTAAACAAAACACAAAACCTAGACTAAAATGCTTTAAGCCTTATTATTCTATCTCCTCCTGAGCTCCTGTGCAAGCTCGCATGATTCATCTCTGAAAAATATTCTGATTCTCTATAATTTGTATGATACAGAATTTTAAACAATGCTGGGCTACATGAGGCCATCTGGTTCAAGTCTTGGTTCTATAACTATGACAAAGTATGTGAGATGGCATCACTTCTCTCAGCTGTAATTCCTTATTTGTAAAATTAGGACCTAGTGAGTGAGGACAACTTACTTAGCTTTATGATGAGTCCGGTTGTTAGAGAAGGCAGGTAATTATGTTCTAACAGGACACCTGGAGGCCAGCAGTGAGGAAGTCCAGCCAGCTGTGGGGAACGTTAGAGGCCTGCCCTGGCCGCACTCCACATGAAGCCTAATCAAACCAGACCGGCCCAAGATGGCGGATGCCACCACGGGGAAACCACTGACCCAATCAGGAAGAAAATTCAGGAAACCCTGCATCCCTGCCCCACGTAATGAATAGTTCACCCCCTAGTTAACAATCCTCAATAAAAGATAGAAACCCAACCCCACCCCAATCCCCACCCCTCCCCGGGGCGTGCAGCCCATTTGCTCCAGTTTCCTCCCATCCCAACTCTCACACCTCCAAAGTGTGTACTTTCACTTTAATCAACTTTTCTTGTTTGTGTCATTCATCCCCTGTGTTGTGTGTCTGTCCCTGAATTCTTTCTTGTGACAAGAACATTTGGTGACACCTTAGCAACACAGGCTGGGTCTCTCCCCCAGTTTACCCCCCAGTTCACCTGGCAACACCATGATCTAATTTTAGGAATGCTCTGATGGTCACTCCTATTTCCCCAGGTCTTAGCATTAGCCAAATTCTTCACTGCTCTGATGACTTGTTTCTGGCAGATAAGGAGAACCTACAGGTCAGGCAGCTATGACTAGCAAGGTCTAGGGCAACACTGTCAACAGATATACAACATTAGCCACAATGCAAACATTGCGTAATTCTGAATTTCTAGTAGTCACAGGAAAAATTTAAAGAGAAACAGGAGGCAATTATTCTAATAATATTATTTTACTTGACCCAATAAAATACATATGATATGTACACATTTAACCCAAATGTGATCATTTCTTGTAACCAATATTTCAAAATCAAAAGTATACATTGTCTTCAAAATCTAGTATGCATTTTACATTTACAGCATACCTCAACTATGACTAGTCATATTTCAAGTGCTCAGTATCACACATCACCAGTGGCTACAGTATATACTGCGGGTCTAGATGCAGAGGTGGAAGGGCAGGGGAAGGGGGACACAAGGGCAAACAGGGCCAAGATGTCTGGATGAGTCATAGAGTGCATGTGCGTGCACACGAACGTGCGCACACCCACACACACACAACTATAGATTGGTGGTGATAAAAAGGTCAGCCCTACATGGCAGGTAGATCAGGGAAAGTTTGATTTTAAAATAAATTTCCAGCTCTACTATAAGTAGAGCCCACTCTAAAAAAAAAAAGAAAAGGTAGATAAATGACTTACATATCATTTCAAAATACCTGAATTTAAAGTATTTCTTTTTATGAAAGCTACTGTTTACTTCATCCTATCCACAGCTGTGGGGAAGAAATACCATGTAGGTAATATATTAAAAGGCATTATCGGGCGCCTGGGTGGCTCAGATGGTTGAGCGTCTGCCTTCGGCTCAGGTCATGATCCCAGGGTCCTGGGATCGAGTCCCACATCGGGCTCCCTGCTCCTTGGGAGCCTGCTTCTCTCTCTCTCTCTCATGAATAAATAAAATCTTAAAAAAAAAAAGGCATTATCAAACAAAATACATTTCTCAATTAAATGGTTTTTAAAGATTAGTGAAGGAAACACAAAATATACTTCAAAAGTATACAATATTCAAATCAAATGTTTTATTGTGACTTAGTTTCTGAAATTTCAGCCAAAGTATCAAATCCTTCCTTTGAATGAAAATAACAAAAAACCTTAAGTAAATTTACAAATTCTGAAACCTCTACGTATTTTTAAAAGAGATATAATGTCTTCTGTTTTGAAGGACAGTGTAACAATTTTATTCCTTAATTGTTTCTCATGCAAAATAAAGGAAAAGTGGTCTTTTTGAGAACCTAGGGTTCCACTCCAGTTTCATCTTGCCACAGTTCCAATCTTCTCAGAGGTGCAGACGTTCTCAACTGGGAAACAAGACCTGGTTCAGAGCAGACTACAATTTATTATCTACGTGATTATAAACAGGAATAATGGATTCCTCATCTATAAAACAGAGATACTAACAACCCCACAGATTACAAAGACATTTAAATAAGATATTTACTCTCTATCACAGAATATGCACTACACCTTCCATTTCTGGTCTGATTTTTATGTACTTTATCATTTTTCAAAAAACTTTTAAATTAATCAAAATGTCTTTGTCTCCTACACATTTAAATTATTTCTATGTAATCTGTTCTAAATTCACAAACCCTTATGTTCCTAAGTCATTTTTTAAAAGTATCAGATGATAGGGGCGCCTGGGTGGCTCAGTCGGGTAGGCTTCCAACTCCTGATTTTGGTTCAGGTCATGATCTCAGGGTCATTAGTTCATGGCCCGCATTGGTTCTGCATTGGTTCCGCACTGGGCCGTGGAGGCTGCTTAAGATGTCTGTCTCTCCTGGAGTCTCCCTCTGCCCCTCCCCCACTCTCTCTCTTAAGGAAAAAAAAAGATTATAATGAACTCAAAATGATCCCATTAAACGTCTGACTGGAAATAAACATCAAATCAGACTGTCCTTTATACAATACAGTGAAATAAGAACTATAGCATCTTTTTCTTTTTTTTTAAAAGATCCTCCTTACAGGAGGAAAACAGTAATCACAGGGAAGGAGAGAAAATAGTCATTGTGAAGATCTCTGTTCCAATGAATCACGGGAAAACAATCAAAAGGTATGACTGAAAGCAACTGGCTTAAAAAGGGCAGAACATGGAGAAGAGAACAAACAGTGCCTATTAAAACCAAAAATTCCTGTCTTTTATATACCAAAGTTTACTAAGTTAATTTCTTTTGGGAGCAAAAAATTAAAAGTAACAAAAAAAATGCATTACTATGCATTAGAAAGATGCATGGATTAATGAAAGGAAGGAGGCATGGAAAAAAATAGAGACTCCTAATGGTTTCATTACACCCAAGAAACTTGCAATAGCCTGTAGTTTCAAATTTTATGGCTATATTGCTAATATGAAAGCATGTGGCCCAACCCTGAATGTGTTAGAATCTAGTAAGACTGAATTTAACAAGTCTGGGCAGTCTGAAAAGTTGGAAATACTTAAAAATAAGGCCATAAAAAATCAGGGATAGGATACTTTTTGTTTTAACATTATTCCATCAACCACCCATCCTTCTACCTTTATGTGGGTTTTAAATTCTTGCTCTCTCTCTATTCTGGGTTCCGTGAGATAAGAAGAGAGCTAGAGCCAGGTTTTGTTTCTGGTTGCATGGTGCCTATATTAAGAGCTTATGGACGCAACACCAAAATTACATGAAGCATGAAGATAAAATTTTAAGTAACAAGAGCAACTCACTATAACAAGTTCTACAACATTTAATATAAGGCTTAAATCCATGTAAGAATCCAAGCTTTCTTTGACTTTCAGATGATAGATAATCACAATCTTTCAGGTCCCATTTTAGTTATAGAAGCCTCACATAGGGGCGCCTGGGTGGCTCAGTTGGTTAAGCGACTGCCTTCGGCTCAGGTCATGATCCTGGAGTCCCAGGATCGAGTCCCGCATCGGGCTCCCTGCTCGGCAGGGAGTCTGCTTCTCCCTCTGACCCTCCTCCCTCTCATGCTCTCTGTATCTCATTCTCTCGGTCTCAAATAAATAAAAATAAAATCTTTAAAAAAAAAAGAAGCCTCACATAACAATCATCCAATGGTAAAGATACAGGGGATCAACTCCAACATGTATGTGCTCTGCTTTTCTGAATTATCTTTTTTTGTTTTATTGATAAACCATGCATTTTCAAAGAGACAACTGCTCAGACATATACAAAGGTATAAGCCCTTTTGAAAGAAATTGAGCCTGTACGTGTTTTCAGCTTCATCCATTAAGGGGAGGGGGGGAAACCCTAAAGACTAAGAGTTTTTCAATGCAACCATTTTACTACTGACTTGAAAATTAGTTCCCCAGAGGCATAAATTCTCAACCAAGAGAAAATACTTCACACAATGCCATATATATGGTAATGATATTCTTTTTTCACATTTAATAATGCCACTTCAAAATCACAGGACAGTGAAAGATGATAAATAAGGACAATGAACTTTTCTACAATGAAAAGAACAAATTAATTTACAGATGATATGACTAAAAAGTAGATAGTAAAGGGAGGGGGCGCCTGGGTGGCTCAGTCGGTTAAGCATCTGCCTTTGGCTCAGGTCATGATCCTGGGGTCCTGGAATCGAGTCCCGCATCGGGCTCCCTGCTCAGCGGGGGGTCTGCTTCTCCCTCTGATCCCCTTCCCTCTCGTGCTCTCTGTCTCTCATTCTCTGTCTCTCAAATAAATAAATAAAATCTTTAAAAAAATAAAAATAAAAAAATAAAATCTTTTAAGTAAAAAAAAGTAGATAGTAAAAGGGAACAGATCACTGCTTCTTGGGAGAAACTTCTTGGGATGGTCACAACTCTTTGGGGCCTTATCTTCAATCTAGCAAGCCATAACTTTTATCAGTTCTCTTAGGATAATCAAGTTCTAGGAGAATAGATGTTAACAAAATACACTAGAACAATAGGAGAATGAGAAGAATGATTTCCTGATTTACACTGAGAAATCTAACTGCAGCCTGGAATATTCACTGATGCAACAGATGCTAGCGGCACCCAGTCCACAACTCCTCACCACTCAACTTTGCTGAGGAAGTAAGCAGCTTCTTTCTACAAACACGTGAGGGTCATCTCTGGCCACAGGTTAGGTCAGGGAGGAGTTGCTGTGGGGTTCATGTCCTCCCCACCCCAGAGCATAACTCCACAATATGGAATGGGAGTTGGTAGACAAACTACTCCAGCTTCATTGCCCCTGGAGTGCAACAACTCAGAGGCATGTTCTATTCTGTCTCCCAGAGGTACCCACAGGGTGTGAGCCCCAAATGCCCACAACATTACCTACTCTTTAAGGCATCTGTCCTGGCCTCTTTATCTCTTCTTACTTCCCCACCACTCCCCACGCCCACAGCAACTTTCTGGGTTCACTTTTCAAGTAAAATAGTTCTATCAAGGGTCTGATTCCATTGAAATCAAATCTAAGACAACTGGTCAGCATGGTTCTTTTCTTAGTAGGAAAACCTCACTGTTAAGCTAAATTAGGGGCACCTGGGTGGCTCAGTTGGTTAAGCGACTGCCTTCGGCTCAGGTCATGATCCTGGAGTCCCTGGATTGAGTCCCGCATCAGGCTCCCTGCTCAGCGAGGAGCCTGCTTCTCCCTCTAACCCTCCCCCCATCATGTACTCTCTCTCTCTCTCTCTCTCATTCTCACTCTCTCAAATAAATAAATAAATCTTTAAGAAAAAAAAAGCTAAATTAATTTTAAGAAGTTGTGGGATGACTACAGAATCAGAAGAGAAAATAGGAGGTATGAAGGATTTGTCAAAAGAGTTGACAGATTTTCTTGAAAATAAGTATCTTTTGAACAGTTCAAAGAAAAAGATACATAAACAGTTCTAAACATACAAAATGATGCAAATTAGAACTATAGTGAGATACCATTTCTCATCTATCAGATTAAAAATACACACACACACCCCCACCCTAAAAGTTCTGACTATACACTGTTTGCAAGTGAGTAAACAGGCAACCGCATACATTGCTGGAAGGAATATAAAATGCCATAATGTTTAAGGGAATTTGGCAAATTGCCTAAAAAAATAACGGATATTTATGATCACACCTAAAACTCCCATTCTTGAAACAGAATGGTACATCCATATAATGGACTATCACATAGCCATGAAAAGGAATGAGGACTGACTATACAGCATTATAAGATGAACTCCAATATAAGTATGTACATGGGTTTGCTTATATTTTTTTAAACTAGCACTATAGATAAAAACCAGTTATCTAGAAGGGGAGTAAGAAAATAAAAATGTATCTTATTTTGAAGTAACATAAACGTTTTATATATAATTACAGAACAAAACTAAATCAAAATATTTAAATTCTAAATACTAAAAATAAAATGAAATAAACAGACGTGACTAGATAACAAGATGGCAGAAAAATCATACAAGTGGATTTACTTTGAGTACTGTAAAAACAATACTTTGACTGTAAGCCTCAGTGGGACATAGGCCAAAAAAGCAATTTTTAGGAATCATGTTAGTGGTACTGGTTTAAATAGAGAAATATATATTAAGATAAAAATCAATATTATATATAATAGTTCTATATGATTTTATAAATTTATCTTATACGTTTCACTTATATATTCTGTATTTTATATTTTAATAATATATTTATGCTATTTTCTATTACATTTATATCTAATAATACGTAATATTATAAAATATAAAAGAAAAAAGTTTATGTAAAAGCCAACTTAAAAAGGCTCCTTGGCCAAGACCATTTGAGCATCATAATAAGAATAAAAACTGCAATGCAATAAACATATAAAATATTTAAATCCACGAGCTCAATGACACTTAAAACCCTTGATATAATTAGGATATCAACATCTTGCATGTTCTCACTGAAATAAGAGATCTAAGCAGTGGTCAAAAGTCACCTAATATCACAGAGACAAATATGTACGTCTTAAGGACCTCCTTATGAAATATTCTGTCACCCTGACATCACAAAATAAAGAAAGAAAAACCTGAATTAGATTAAGCTCTTAGATATAACTACTGATCTGCAAAAAAGCACAAGGGAAAGAGAGGCTTTTTACTATAGGGATGCAATTAACAATACACAGAATGAGGAAACCTCACATGGCAAATAAATTAAAAGGGAAAAACGCAGTAAGTAAAGAGGTAGAAGAGTAAGATGTACATACCAACCAAATATAATATGTATGGATTTTGTAGAAACACCATTTATGAGCAAATGAGGAAAACTAAACTAAACGGCTATTTAGTGATATTAAGAAATTACTGTCATGATCTCATATCCATTAGAATGTTCACTACCAAGAAAGAAAGAAAAAAGGAAGGAAGGAAGGAAGGAGGGAGGGAGGGGAGAAAGAGAACACCACAGAAAATAAAAAGTGCTGGAAAGAATGTAGAGAAAAATCAGAACCCCTGTGTACTTTTGGTGGGAATGGAAAATGGTGCGGCCACTCTGGAAAACCATATGGAGGTTCCCATATAATCCAGGAGTCTCATTTCTGGGTATATACCCAAAAGAAGTAAAGGCAGAATCTTGAAGAGAGATTTGCACACACATGTTCAATGCAGCATTATTCACAACAGGCAAAGATTGAAGCAACCTAAATGTTCAATGATGAATGAATAAAGAAAATATGGTATATGCATATAATGGAACACTCAACCTTTAAAAAGGATATCCTGTCACATCTATATGCCACAAAAGTGATGAACCTAGAGGACATTATGCTAGGTAAGCCAGTCACAAAAGACAAATACTGTATGATTCCACTTATACTGTATAGAGTAGCTAACATCAAAAACCTAAAACCAAAATTAAAATAAAATAACTGTTGCCCACTGCTGCTAAGAGGGGGAAACGGGAGGTTTTTGTTCAATGGGTATCAGTAAGATGAAAAAGTTCTAGAGAACTCTTGTACAACAATGTGAATACAGTTAACACTACACTTAAGTGTACGAACTGTGCACTTAAAAATATTTAAGATGACAAATTTTATGTTTTTTACTACAATTTTTCAAAAGTATATTTAAATCCCTTTTCAATAAAAAATTGTCAGTTTTTAAAGTGTGACAATGATATTGTATATATTTTTAAGTAGTCTGTATCTTACATAGATACATACTAAAATATTTATCAATGAGGGGCGCCTGGGTGGCTCAGTCGTTATGTGCCTGCCTCCCACTCAGGTCATGATCCCAGGGTCCTGGGAGTGAGCCCCGCATCGGGCTCCCTGCTTGGCGGGAAGCCTGCTTCTCCCTCTCCCACTCCCCCTGCTTGTGTTCCCTCTCTCACTGTGTCTCTGTCAAAAAAATAAATAAAATCTTCAAAAAAAAATAATAAAGTATTTATGAATGAAATCATGTCATACATGTATTGGCTCCAAAATGACTGGGGGGAGGGGGTGGAAGGAGACATAGAACAACGTGGTTAAAGATGACAAAACTGGTGACTACTGAAGCTGGGTGAGAGTTCATTATGCTATTCTGTCTTCAGTGTACGTTTGAAAACGTGCACAATAAAAAGTTAAAATAATACACACTTGCTGGCCAATGGATTCTATTAATACAATGAGATATTTACAGAAAAGAGTATGCAACATTTATTTAGGAAAGTAGCTGTAAATCATAATGATGTAAGGTGCAATTAGAGTTAAAATAACTTGTACCTAGGTAAGTGAAGAGTAAGCTAAAAAGAATAATACGAATCCTTCATCCTTATATCACAAAGTTGAGGGTGGGGGTGGTAGAGTTAAGTTGTACATTCCCACAAAGCATTCCTTTATAGCATTTTCAGGGGAAAAAAATATAGGATACTACATAGCACAGGTTTCACTAAAAACTTGGGCATTTCTCAGGTTCATGAGAAAACTATCACTGTGAACCAATACCTATAAATGCATTAGCACATCATGCAAATGTGTACAAAAGGCTGTGGTGTCCTCAGCTAGACCACAAGCAAGTTTGCTGGGATCTTGGCCTTCTTCATCTCTAACACTAACACTTATTTAGAACATAAATGAACATAAATTTCTGTGATCATGACTTAAAAATGATTTCAGGACTTCTCAACGAAACTGACAAATGAGTTGAAAATAATCTGATTTGAAATACAGTCTAAGAGCTGTTCCAAAAACAACACAAGGTATAGTCTCTGTGAGGGGCACACTGAAAAATTCACCTGAAGCACTTAGAAGAGAGAACCACTTGCACAGCACCTGCACCTCAGATACCCAAGAGGCCTGCACAATGGATTCTCAAGGGGGACATGCCATAGATTAAGGCTCCAACAATCAAGAAAACCAACGGGTTTCAAATGTGAACTTCAAACATAAAGACCAAGGGCAGGTAATCCAAATGATGGAGTTGATTTACCACAGAGCTGTTTCTTGCATGAGAAACTGTAATGTTCCAAAGGAAACAGCAGATTTAACAGTGGTTAATGAGCCACCCAAGCACCTTAAAGAACCCAGCAAGTGTCTCATAAATTAATGAAGAACCATGGATCCTTCATGCTAGGTTAAGGCCGTACAAAAAATTCTTATTTTCTTCAACATTCCCCATTAACTGCTGAGAGAAGGAACAGGGAGAGGAAATCTTCCTCTTAAACAACATACTGACAAGTCCATCTTTAAAATTAATCATTTCCTAGGAATATGTTCACAGGTGACTCATCTCACCCACCTATCCTGCTTCTAATTTTTAGTAGCTTTTATTTCAGACTGATGCATCTACTATTTCCCACCAAATTCTATGAGCCTTTATCAGTTTCTATAGCTCCTTGATTTAATGTTTAAAATAAAAATTTGAGGGGCGCCTGGGTGGCTCAGTCGGTTAAGCGGCTGCCTTCGGCTCAGGTCATGATCCCAGGGTCCTGGGATCAAGCCCCTCATCGGGCTCCCTGCTCAGCGAGAGCCTGCTTCTGTCAAATAAATAAATAAATAATATCTTTAAAAATAAATAAATAAAATAAAAATTTGATTAATTAAAAATTTTAATAATGTACTATAGAAAATATTTTGATAGATTATCGTTAAGTAATTAATTCTAAAAAACCCAAAAAGTAAAAATTCATTCTTCTACATTTATTGAACCCTAAAATACATACCAATACCATTTAGGTAAGGAATTATTTTTTGTATGGGAGAATCATTCTGATTTTAGTTAACAGTAATGAGATCACTTAGCCTACAGTGAGAATAAACTTTAGAAATCTGTCCGATTTTATCATCTAATTTTACAAGAGTTTTTGCCAAAAGTCATCCAAGACACACACAGAAATGAAAGCAAATCTCAACTCCTCAGAGTGGCTTTTGTGCTGTATAACATAGTTCACAGATTGTTATTCCACAGAGAAAGGTTTCTAAAATGATCTTTTTAAATAGTAAGAATGGTTCTCCTGAAAATCATTCACTCTCTAAAAACAGGTAAAATTTTAGCCATTTAATTGCCCATTATCTGTAAATATTAAGATAAATACAATATGCAAAAAGACTATTTTAAGTAAGATGATTGACAAAAACACAAGAGCTGTTATTGAACCTAAGCTTTAGTTTAACAAGAAAATTGTACTCACAAAATAGAGCCCACTTGTTAAAATACAAGATCATTGCTACATAATACTTTTCATCCTGGCAACCACAGCCAAGAGGTTATAAAATCTATGGATAATGGAAATCTGCAAACTATGGGTTCACCCTTTTCTTTTTTAATTAAATAATCAAAAATTACTTTAAGTGCCTTACATTACACATATTTTTAAAAACATTTCTTTACTCCAGGGCATAGATGTAGTTTGTCAAACTGTGAGAAACTTTAAAGAGTCTTGATAGATGCTTACAAATAAGAGAAAAATCAAAAGACCAATTAAAACACTAGCACTGGGAGTGGGAGGGATTCTTACCATTGGCAGTGCATTGATGTGGGGATGTGCAATTGAATATCCGGTACCGCCAATCACAAGTTGCTGATGCTGAGAAAAAGGAAAGTAAAATATTCAGTGTGCCCTAAAACAAGTTCAGCTTAAGAAATTTCCCATACCCAATTTTCATGTCTCAAATTCTATGTACGTCTGTAAGGTCCCCATCACCAGTGATTATCCTTCTGTCCCTCAACCACTGTCATCATGAACAACAGCAGCAACTTTTGAGTAGTACGTGGCAGGCACTGAATCTTTACAACATTCCTCTAAAAGGCTGACACAATGAATAAAATCAGACTGGAAGAGATGAATTTGCACAAAGTATACACTCACCCCCATTCAACTTAACTTGTACAAATACTACTGCAACAGGGCCCAGGATAGTGTGTTCATAATCTAGGCTCATGAGCCATAAAGACTGGTATCAACTGATCTTCTACATATTCTGTTTAATAAAGACAAATGCATGATTGATTTCAAGGTTCCATCTCTTCAGAGTTTACGTTTTACAGAGTTTACCCAGTCATCTGAATTGCTAAGAAAATAAGCACGTTATTTTCTGTGAGCCTTGTGTGTCAATATACGAGGTGTTTTTCGCACACCCCGTCACGGCAGCGGCTCTCAGGTGGAATGCTGACCACGGCAGATTCCCCCAGGTGCTGGGCTCGAGCACAATTTCACGCGAGAGGGCAAGCGGATGCCACAGAAAGAAAGCAGGAGCTTTACCTCCTATACCTCACTGGTGAATTAAGTCAGTAAACACCAAAAAGATAACTAAGCAAATACACTGAATAACTGGAGAAAGAATTTAATCCCTTGAAGTTTGCTCCTCTCTGATCTTATCTTTAATTCACTAGAACTCTCATTTGTGCTCACTGCACACTCCATGGCCATACTAAACTTCAGTGCTACTATAGCACTTCCAGGTAGGCAAGTTATAATACCTAGGAATTAAAATAATATTTATTAAACATGGCACACACACTGAAATTATAGATAGCTCCGTCAACACACAATATCCCACCAGTCACTGGTGCTTCAAGACACTGGGGTGACCACCAAGGTGTTTTGGCACAAGACACCTGTGAAGTAGCTGGAAGACCCTTTCTAACACCTACCAAAGAAATGTTCTACAGACATCATGACTGAGTCCAGACAAATCTCCACTAGGCTCTGTTTTACCTCTGGGTTATCTGTTAACAAACATCAATTGTTCTATCATTAAGATTTCGTGAATTTTTGAGTTATAAGCTATATAGGGCTACTTATTATCCAAAAACTGGCAGAATACCCTTATCAGAGAAAAGTTCTGGCATACATTCATTCTACTTATTTATAAATAATTAACATGTGCTACTGAATCACATACATTTTAAAACACAGAAAACAAAAGTAAAAAAAAAAAAAGATGTGTGCCTATATGTCAAATATCCTTCTAGATAATCTCTTATAATTTTAACCATCTTCTAAAATTATTAGATCATGGCAGGTGAAAAGCTCATTCCAGTGGTTTAAGTATCAACTCTACCATTATCTTGTTTCCTAATCCTAGTCACGTTTCTTACATTCACATTTTTTCTTTTGTAGAAATCTTTAAATTATTAGTCTGTTCTGTGGGGTCTGATTGAAACTAGATAATATAAGCCATAAATCTATGATCAAACACAAGTAAACTTATAAAAGTAAGCTCAGACACATGGCGAGTCCCAGAAATGGAGTGAAGGACTGGGAAGGCCACTGCTGCTCGGTGGGGCTTCCACTCTTCCAAATCCCTTTATGCGCCACCTTAGACAGGACTTTCTGACATCGGACTGAGTAAGGGTACAAATTTGAACCCCTATGTTAAATATTAATAATTAGTTTTTAAAATTTAAAAATGAACATAAATAGACTAATAGAGCCCTGTACCCAAATGGATACTTGTTTTCACTACTAGAGTGTATACACACATACCACACAAACTCACACAAATCTACCTTTGGAAAATTCTAAATTAGATCATTCGAGTTGCTAGTCTTTCTGTTCCTCCTCTGCTTGATTCTCTTCTCTTACTTTTCTGTGATTAGTGAGTCTTACTTTCATCACACTCATACAGGTCTTTAATCTCAGTTTTCTCCGATTATCCTTTCTCTACTTTTATTTTCTTCATTGATTCATTTAGCTTTTCCTTCTAGAGTATACCTCCTTAAGGGAAAGGGTCATAATAGTAACTTAATAAACATTTAAGTAGTTAAATAAATCTCTCATTCTAGGATTTGAAGGGAAAATAAATCAGCGGAAAACAATTATGTCAACAGGTATGCCCATTTGCACATTACAATACAATCTGAAAAACTGAGGAATTACCTTTTTAAAAAAAATTTATTTATTCCAGAGAAAGAGAGATTGAGTAGGGGGAGGGACAGAGGGAGAGAATCTCCAGCAGACTCCCCGCTGAGCATGGAGCCCGACGTGGGACTCCATCTCACCACCCTGAGGTCACGACCTGAGCTTCGAAACCAAGAGTCAGACACTTAATCGACTGAGCCACCCAGGCACCCCAAAACAGAGGGATTTTGAAAATATTTTGGTTTCTACATTAGCTGTTTTCCTAGTCAACTCATTTAGCCATGCCCTGGTCATTGTGGAGTGCATTTATAAAGCATATCACGTAATTCTTCAGTTTACGAAATAGATTATCTGAATTTTAAGATAGAATTACATATTCTACAAAAGAATTACAAAAATCTAAGGTGTATTTAAGATAATCTGACAAAATGTATATTAAAACTATTTGTACTAAAGTAATTCAAGTCATCCAAAAAAACCAAAATATGTATCCATTACACCTGCCTTTATAATCTCACTTGCCCCACATCTCCGATGCTTACCATAGCATGTCACCGGAAGTCCCTCTTGTTTTCTGCACACTTCTGCTGCCATAACATTACTCATTCATCTACCAGAAATTTCCTTCTACTATCGTTCTGGCCACAAATCTAGCCCATCTCTTTCAAGATTTAGCCCAAATCAGCTTCCTCCCTTGATTATTTACCCCACTACCCACTGAGACACATATGAGCCTCCTTTATTACAACTGTGTAGTGCCTCATTCTCTTATCATGCCTCCCCTACCAGACTTCTTGAGACCAGGGACTTATTTGTTCACCTTGCTGTACCACAAAAGACCTAAGAACGGTGAACAGAAAATACACAGTTCTTAAGACCCATAAGTTGACTAAGTTATTACATTATTCATGATATAATGTGGGAATAGGTACATACATATTTGAAAATAAAACACAACAGAGACTGTATTACAGCACAAATAAATCATATTGGTAAGGGAGAGCTTAACAGTGGATTTTTATTTTAAAAATGTTTAGGCGAGCCTGGCTATAACCAGTAATTTTAGTACCACTTCCAGGAAGTGGCAAATGAAGGCTGATATTTTGCCATTAAAACAAAATTCAAGAGCATGTGATCAGTCACATTATAAAATTAGTGTAAAACTATCAACTATTTCATATACTACATAAACTAAATCCATTTGCTTTACTTCTTGTGATGCTATAAATGTTGGCAGGCTTTGGTTTTGTGTCCAAAGCTTTGCTTTTACGATCTATATTTCAGAACATTTTACCTGAAGTAGATGAGGTATTAACTTTAGAATAGGATTTTAGCATAGAAATAGACACTGTTAACTCAGCAGACATCTTCTAAAATCTACCCACTACACATAATTAGGAGAAATTTGTGGTTTTTTGTTTTGTTTTGTTTTGTTTAAAGATTTTATTTATTTATTTTGACAGAGAGAGACACAGCGAGAGAGGGAACACAAGCAGGGGGAGTGGGAGAGGGAGAAGCAGGCTTCCCGCGGAGCAGGGAGCCCGACGCGGGGCTCGATCCCAGGACCCTGGGACCATGACCTGAGCCGAAGGCAGACGCTTAATGACTGAGCCACCCAGGCGCCCCGAGAAATTTGTTTTTTTAAGATGCAAAAATCCTTTAAAACAGTACAACAGTTTATTCTGACTGATCTTCAAAATTACTACCCTGCAATCTCTAGAAGTAAATTTATTGATTTATAGTTTCCTGAAAAGTTAATGGATTATGGGTTTTTTCCCTCAGGAAAGGTACAAGCCAAACAAACAAAAATGTGCCTATAATTTAAAGTAGCGACATAAATCTAATCTAGAACCTAGTTGCCAGGTTCAATTCAAGAAATTGTACCTGGTATCTTTAACAAATAGAAATTACAAATGAATTTCAAAATTTGTGGAGAATTTGGGGAAATCATTCCAAGAATTAAGAGGAAAAACATAATAATCCTAACATAATTAATCTGCTCAGAAAGATGTTTATTAAATGAACTTCTTGGCAAAAGAAAGTCACAGATAAAGCCCAAATTAAATTGCTTAGCACATGACTGAAAACACAACAAAAAGTGATTACCTGCAACTGGAACAATAAAAAAAAAGAAAAAATATTTGTAAAACAAAGACTTTCAACTGAATCTTCTCAATTCCACTGATCTGTTTCACATATTGTCTTCCTCCACATGGCAATTTCTAATAACATACTAAGCATTCATTCATCAAGGCCTCCAAGCAGCTAAATGTCTGCGCTGTCCTCTCCCCATTTTTATTTCCCACCCAATCCCGTACACAGATAACATTCTAGGAATCCAAATGATGAAGCTAGTGGTAAAGGGGAAAGAGCTGTTAACAGCAGGAATATCCTACGGAAACCAACCCTGAGACCAGATTGAAAGCCAGAATGGTCAGAACAAACAGTCTGCCACCACTGGCTATAATTTTCCACTTCCCTTTGTTATTTAGGGGACTCAGGAAAAATGGATTCAAAAGCTGTATATTATGATCCCAATTTCCTAAAAATTAGACACTCAATACCACAAAACTACATCAAAAACAATTTAAACATGCACTGGTGTCTAATCATCCTATTATTACTTAGTTCAGTTGAGTTAATTTCATTGGTAGCATCATGCGTGGTTGAATTCTGTATTAAATTTATACAAAAAAATATTGTGCAAGAATAAGACAAATAGCTATCAAGTACCCTGAAATTTGCCTGCCAGAGGGTAAGCAATGCAATCAAAGACAATAAAAAACACAAATTCTCTTATAGTAAGCCACAGAGTTTTTAAAATTAAAGTTTGGTTTGGGCAGTTTCAAGTGTTATTGAAATTTTCAGGCTCTACATCTACCCGTCAAAAGTTTCCAGCTCACTAACGTTCAAAATGTGAAAAGAATTTGAACATGTGAAAAGGCTTATATTCAAACCTGAGTTCGAATACTAGAAAGGTGATATAAAAACATATGGATAAATACACACTAGTATCAGTTGCTTTAAAAATAAAAGTGAATATATCAAAGTAACTGTAATTTCCTTTTCCAAAACTGATACTAAGTTAATGGTGCAACTTATAGTTTATGATGCCTTAAAAATATGACAGACCTGACACTGTTTTCTTCTTAACACAAAGCTGCAAATAGCTCAACTTTTTATTTTTTAAGTAGTTTGGGAGAAAGAAACAAGTAGAGGGGTGACAAAAGGCAACAGGAATAGCATCAGGATCTAAGAAATAATAGGATGCCAAGAAAAATCAACCTTTGCCTACGACCGCACATGTACGTAGTAGCACTTAACAAGTTAGAAGAAAAAAACTGATATAATTCCTGCATCTTCCCAAGGGTTAAATATTTGATTCAAGATACCAAGAATTTGAACAGCTAATTAGGACAACACAAAAATCATTCTGCTGAATAATGTATTCCCAGCAGAAATGAAGCAGTTCTGCCAAGGATGCTGGGTCTTTGATTAACTGTCCCAAGAAACACCTTTCCAAATTCTAACCTAATTGTGACACAGTATGTCCCTCACTCAGATTTAATTGGTCTAGAGTAGAATCTGCACATAGTTGCATGAAAAGCTCCCCCAGGTGATTCTAGTGGGGGTTAAAAACCACTGGACTTTGTGGCAAGAAAGTCAGATTCCAATAAATAAACTATGGGCGGGGGTGAGGGGGTGGGGAGGCATGGAGGGATCAGTTCTTTCAAATAGTAGCATTGCAAAGTGACTAGTTCTCAAACTAGGGCGGGAACCATACTGTATCAAGTAAATTAAACGTTTTATTAATTTGATTTTAGGTTTACAATAAGAAACAAAAGATAAATTCAACCTCTCTCCCCAAAAATGAATTAGAAAAGAAAGGACACTAGTGAGGACATCTTAGAAAGAGACCCAGAAAAAGACCACAAAACAGAGAAGTTATCATTTAAAAAAGCACAAAAGGAGCAATGCTGATACCTGCATTTAGATAAAGAGTCTCCCTAGTGAGACTCTGGTACGCGTGACAAAACTGTAAGTAGTAGGTAGAAATTATAGAAAGGTACTTTTTTCTGCTCAGTATGATGGAAAACTGTCACACAAATCAACTGAAATGTTCAAACAAAACCTGGATCTATCACTCAGCACAAAAGTTACTACGGCGGCACATGGTGAGGGGTCGTACGTGTGCCCCGTCCAATTCCTTCCAACTCGGCATTCAAGTGTGCTATTAGGGCCTTCGGGAGCCTCTG
The DNA here is from genome assembly GCF_002201575.2 of Neomonachus schauinslandi. Taxonomy (NCBI): domain Eukaryota; kingdom Metazoa; phylum Chordata; class Mammalia; order Carnivora; family Phocidae; genus Neomonachus; species Neomonachus schauinslandi. The sequence continues at coordinate 86,909,873 of NC_058403.1, read as the reverse complement.
TGGCACCTGTATGCAAATTAAGGCTCCAGGAGGACGAATTAGGAAAACGGAAAAAGAAAGGCTCTACCACATGGTACAGGGGGTTGAAGAGCCTCTATTGTGGAGCCACACAGACTGGACCTGACTCCCAGGCTCCGAAACTTAGAATGCTAGCCCAAAATAAATTGTTGTAAGAGTTGAGTAACTTAGTATTTGTAAAGTGCTCAACAGTGCCTGGCGTAAGATTCACATGCAATCACTTTTAAATAATATATATGAGTAAAAGGAGCCCTTCCCTCTGAAATGACAGTGCCATACCAGAGAAATGGCGTGGCTGACAGCGGGGGCCCGGATGTCAGCGCCCACTCGTTCCCTTGGCTGCGCACTTCTATGCAGGGCACAAACTGCCCATCCACATTCTGCTGTGCGAGGTGCTACTATGACTGAAGAGTCCCGTTACATTAGGTCTCTCGTGAGTTCACGTAACAGCATTGCCCCTCAAAAAAAGCAATCATTGATAAAACTTGTAAGTTAGAACAGATCTGGAATGTGCCCAAACATGGTGGTTGTCCTGTGTGACCAACAAAGTCACAATGAACACACCTTACTAGTGTTACAACACCGAGTGATGAAATGAACACACCTGACCCTCTCAGTGAAGCAGAGAACCTCTCAATCACACTTGAAAACTAATCTTCAACTTTCTCTTTGTAATAGAAAAGGATAAGCTTCTTAACTTTTTATAAAAAATTAAGAACATGCCAGCAGATAATTACTTAAATGAAAATTGTCATTCTGAGGCACCTGGGTGGCTCAGTAGGTTAAGCTTCTGACTCTAGACTGTGGCTCAGGGCATGATCTCAGGGCCATGGGATGGAGCCCCACGTGGGCTCCTGCTGGGCTTGGAGCCTGCTGGGGATTCTCTCTCCCTCTCCATCGGCCCCTCCCCACTTCTCCCTCTTCAAAAAAAAAAAAAAAATTGTCATTCTGAAGTCTTTTGAGCACAGAGAAAATGTAGGTACATTAAGTTAAATTAAATTAAATTAGGGGCGCCTGGGTGGCTCAGTCGTTAAGCGTCTGCCTTCGGCTCAGGTCATGATCCCAGGATCCTGGGATCGAGCCCTGCATCAGGCTCCCTGCTCGGCGGGAAGCCTGCTTCTCCCTCTCCCACTCCCCCTGCTTGTGTTCCCTCTTTCCCTGTGTCTCTCTCTGTCAAATAAATAAATAAAATCTTTTTAAAAAAAAAATTAAATTAGGTATTAGGCTGAGAATTTTAAAATGTTGTATTTCTATCTACTGCTGAAGGATGTAAAGTCACTCTTACATGTCTTTACTAAGAGTATTTCCTTACAGATTTTCACATGAAAAAACTTAGAAACTGGCTGCTTTGAGTTCATATTTTTAAGATTGTTATAATCTAGAAAGTACCAATAAATGCTCTGCCTTCAGAAAATCAAAACAAGCTCATTTAACTACCATGTTTCTATCAAAAAAAAAAAAAAAAAAAACCCAACTCAGAAATACCGTCCTTTAAGAAATCAGGGCTATCCTGTCTCTTAATATAATTCACTCTAAACATATGATAAATGATATATTTATAATTCTAAAAAATGTCAAATTCTTATCTGAGGTTGGTTTGCCAAATTGCTTTACATTTAACTTTTTCACCAAATTTAAAATGAAACATTTAAACAAGAAAATATAAGCTGTGTTGTCAGCTTGATCCACTCAGGACACACAAATACCGAGATAGGGATAGGGACACACACACACCCCCCCTCTCTTTTTCTCTCTCTAGGGGTCATGAAAGGAAAGAACACCACCTTTCTTAAGTAGTTTCAATTTATTTATTTCAATACAGAACACCACTCTCCTCTCCCTGCCTACCACTCAAGTTATAATAAAGTACAAACTGCAACTATATGAATACTACAACTGCTTAATCTAACTTTTTAGCCACTCCTCAGCAATGGTCTAGAGGCTGGCAAACTATGACCAAAAAGTTAAACATTTTTGGTTTAGCAAGCTACATGGTCTCTGTCACAACTACTCAACTCTGCTATTATAATGCAAAAACAGCCACAGACAATACATGAAGGAATGGTATTACTTTTTCCAACGAAACTATTCATACACACAAACACAAAAGGGTAACAAGCAATATACTATGTTGGCTACTGAAATAATTCCCAAAACCACCCAAAATTCTACCGATCCAGGATGAAGCATAAATTTACTAGATTAAATGAGCTAAAGATATATTTTTAAAAAAAAAATCAAACTAACCGACAAAGTAAAACACAAATTATTCAAGCATTCTCCACTAAAACTATATAACCATTCCATTGGAAAGAAATTTTCTAAGGCATTCACATATCATCTTATGTGCATACAGAACAATGAAGTTCAATAAAGAAAAAAAGTATTAAAATTTGAGTAGTTCTCTGTGATCTTCAGACACTTAAAAGACAGTGGAAGTAGAATGGAGAGAACAGCTGTTCTTTCTGTTTAAAAGTTCAGTTCTTTCACATCATATTCATATAACCATAAGCATGCCCTCATCTGTAAAATGAGGCTATTATATAATACTATACTCTACAGAGGGACGCCTGGGTGGCTCAGTCGGTTAAGCGTCTGCCTTCAGCTCAGGTCATGATCCCGGGGTCCTGGGATCGAGTCTCGCATCGGGCTCCCTGCTCTGCGGGGAGCCTGCTTCTCCCTCTGCCTCTGCCTCTCTCTCTCTCTCTCTCTCTCTCATGAATAGATAAAATCTTTAAAAAAAAAAAATACTATACTCTACAGAGATAGTGTATTTGATAGCCTGACAAGCATGAACACAGAGTTCAGTTTATTGTAAAACAACAACTATGATTTGAAAACAAGAGAGCACCAACCCTATTAAGTCCCTAAAGATGTTTTCACACATAATTACTACTAATAATTAGCAGCTAATTATAAATGCTCAATTTAAAAGTACACAAAAGGGTTAAGAATACTACCTTATTAAAAGATAAATTTAGGTTCTAAGCAAAAAAAAAAAAAACTGTTTATGACTTACCATGAGACTATAAAAATAGCAATGGGAAGTATTAAAAAAAAAAACAAAACCCAACAACAACAAAGAAAGAGAACAATGAAGGCACAGAGTAACAGACTAGTCCTAGAAATAAACCCTCTTCACCAGAGCAAACGGAAACAGGAAAACATGTTTGCCCTAAGTTCTGGCAAAACTAGCTGATGTTCATCAAGGAGCGGGTGAGAAGAAATGAGAGTTATTACGCATATTTTAAAGTAAGGGAAAATGAGCTTGTATTTTAGCTTTCTGACATAGTTTTATGAGAACTGGACACCAAAATCACTTCTATAATGTGAACTAAATGTTATTGCAAAAGATTTTTTGTATTTTTAAACAACCCTAAGTCATAATATAATTAACAGATAAATACGGGAGAGAAACAAACTGTATATTTGTAATTATTTTTAAATCAACTTCATAAAACTATCCATAGACAGAATTGCATTTAAAACAAAATGTCAATTTTCTTATCTTTTTCCCAGTTCTCTAATATCAAAGCAACCAAAGATTCCATCAACAACAAAGGACTTACATACTAGAAATGATCTCTTTCCATTAGTGGAGCTTTAGTTACTCAAGAAAACAGAAACCGAAAAGCCAGATTCTGTGTCAGGAGGTTAGGAAGCAACGTAACTTAAAGCCTATGTGTTATCTCTCAGCCAAGTTCAATGGCAGAACTGTCTTGCTGTTGCTTTTACTGACTTTAAGAGTTACCCCGCTACAGACAAATAGAACTGCGGAGGGAGAGGAGGAAAAGAGAGGGGAAGAAAAGTTTTATCAACCTTTCTACTAGACTGTTACTTTTTAAAGTTAGCCCTTTATTAACAATGGAACAAAACTCACTAAAATACATCAATAAATAATGATCTTTGCCCTGGCAGAATTTGAATTCCAGAATAATTTAGAATTAAGTGTTATGTAGAAGGTGACAAGCTATGAAAAAAGAAAAAGCCCAAGTAGGGTGAGGGATTCAGGAGTTTTTTGTGAGGAGAAGGTGGTGCCCCCAGGTTGCAGGAGTAAGTAGGATGCTCAGGACCAGTTTGCATATCAAGTGAGAGCTGCAAGATACTCAAGAAGCTAGTGCATGTTCTATGTTCTGTATGCAGGCAGTCAGGTATGCAGATGTGCCTTACCTTACTGTTGTCATCTTAATGTCATTTTCATGTTTGTTGGAAGCCATACCTGGAACATCCATATTTACCGAATAGGTCATATATGTTTGAATTACTCTAATTTTTTCTCTGAACTATCTGTTCTTGCCTATATCTCCTGTATATGATAAAGATGTAATTCTAGGATAAATATTAGGCATTATAACTAACAGGTTTATCTAAAATATTTAGCATTACAGGGGCAGCTGGCTGGCCCAGTCAGCAGACCATGAGACTCTTGATCTTGGGGTCGTGGGTTTGAGCCCCGCACTGGGCATGGAGATTACTTGAAAAAAATCTTTTTTAAATAAAAATAAAAAATTAAAAAATAAATTTTTAGTGTTATTATATTATGGAGGTCATCATAAATATTATCAAATGAGAAAGAAGATACACTAAATTAAAAAAAACTCTTGTAGGGGTGCCTAGGTGGTTCAGCTGGTTAAGCGTCTACCTTTGGCTCAGGTCATGATCCCAAGGTCCTGGGATTGAGTCCTGCAGCAGGCTCCCTGCTCAGCGGGGAGCCTGCTTCTCCTCCTGCCTGTGCCCGTGCGCTCTCTGACAAATAAAAAAATAAAATCTTAAAAAAAAAACAAAAAACCAAAACACAAAAATCCCTTTTTAACTGTCACCCAGGGTCTGTTTAGTCAAATTATTTTTCATACAAGCATTCTTGCACAGTTAACATCAAAAAGCTTTGAACTTTTTCAAAACACAGGATACCAAAAAAAAAGAAAATACAGAAAAAAAAGCCACTGAAATGGAAAGTCTGGTCACTTAAGTTCTAGTGCAGTTTAGACACAGTCTCAATTTTTAAATATCCATCAAATGCTTACACTGTGCCTGGTACTGCATATATTTATCTGCCATCACTACCTTAAAATACTGAACTAGGTAAAAATAACAAAACACAAATGTGGATACAGACCAAGACTTCCTCAAATGCTTAAGAACCACTGGGCTCCCCTCCACACACAAACACACAGTGTTTAATATTCTTGAGTAGAACAAAAATAAAGAGACAGTGAGACTAGTTTATGAAAATGCACAAACCTAGAACTATAAAGATTAGCTGAATTTGTTTCAATACCTTGTTTGGTATCCATTGTAAATTCCTGGAAAAAAATTAAGTTATCTCTATAACTGTGCCTATTATCATACCTATAACATAATTCTGGATTCCAATCAGTTTTAAATGAGAAATGAGTGGTGATGATCTGTGGAGATAGGGGAAGGGCACTCTTCTTCTTAAGAAGGAATGTAAGCCAGAAATTGTTTCAAGAATACTATGAGGAGGGCCACCTGGGTGGCTCAGTGGGTTGAGCCACTGCCTTCAGTTCAGGTCATGATCTCAGGGTCCTGGGATCAAGACCCACATCGGGCTCCTTGCTCAGGAAGGAGTCTGCTTCTCTCTCTCTTTCTGCTTCTCCCGCACCCCTGATAAATAAATCTTAAAAAAAAAAAAGAACACTATGAGGAAAATAATCCTTCCCACAAAGAAGATGAAAATCTGTTGTGTGTGACTGTTCACTGGCCTCTCAATCTCAAGTCAGGGCTAATCAATGAGATAAAAAAGAACTCTGATGACTCAGACTGGATTAGACAAACTCACAAAACCTAAGAAGGCCACTGAGTTTACTTAAAAATCAAGGATATAGGACAGGAAAAGACTATCTGGTAGCATGAGGCCAGACGTGTCAGCAGAATATGCAATCCAGGAGCTACTGTCTCTGCACCTCTTCCTCCTACCACCACTTCACTGCTCAGCTAGGAAGGGGCAAGAACTCACAAAGCATGTGGAGGCTACCAAAGCTTAAAAACTGCAAGCTCCACAGAGGGACCAATATCATTTTGAGTTTCATGGGCCTAACTTCCCAGGGACCCAACCCATCAAAGGACATGCTGTTTTAAGAACGTGCCACACCTTCCCTCCACATAGGTACTCCCAGTCCAGATGCAGCTCACCAGGCAGGGGCCATGCTGCCACACCCCGGTCTTGGCTGGTAATACTGCTGGACATTCCACTTTTATCTTTTAAGTGAAACACCGCTAAAAAATGAACCAGTTTTTTACCCACAGAAGGAGAAAAGGTCTGGTGAACGCTTTCCTCACAACACACCTGGGTCCTCATCCCTACTCTGCCTCAAGGCTGTAAGTGGTCTTGGGCCTGTAATTTAAAGCTTCTATGAGCCTGATTCACCTCCTATAAGCAACGACTGGGTTTGACTGAATTGAACTTGAGAAATATGGCAACACAGACATAAAACCAAACTAACACACTACAAAAAACCTTACAAATAGCAAAGAAAATCTCTTTTGATGATATGAAGGCTAAAGGAAGCTAAAGAAAAGCAGTCAAGTTCAAAAGGAAATTGAGGCCCAAAGGTTAAATATTCTTACCTGAAATAACAAAATATGAAACTCTGCACTGCTTGCACACTTAATATCATTTAAATCTTATAACAAGCTGTACAGTATTGTGTCTGTTTCAAAAACTAGTTAACTAATGCTCAAAGCAGTTCCTAGACCAAAACCAACAATTAATGAGGGGTCAAGTAAGCAGACATCAGATGCCAGGTTAAATTCTTAACCACTCTCCTCTAAGTCTCCTGAGTCTTTTTTCAAAGCTTTTGCTTCCCAAAAGTTTCCTTTATTCCAACATGACCAAGATTTTTTCATGAATGTTATCACTTTACTTAGGAGAAAGAGATCTAGATCCATATTCTCTTACTGCCACAGGTAGGGGAGAATCAGTACAGCCAGGATCATACGCACCCACCAGAAGACAGCTTAAGTCCACCAACCAATAAATACTTTTTGTCACCCATATTTACCCAGCTTCCACATACTTTGGACTTAGAATATTTCATACAACTAGTTCTTGAAATACCATGTGGATTTAACTATTTAAAAACAGACAGATACAGATATCAGTAACTTCATCTGATGAGAATTTGGTTACAATTTATTTAAATTACGTATCAGTACTCATAAGAAAGCACGGAATTTTAAAATGCATAACCCTCATACTTTGGAAGTTTACCAAAAAGTCTTGGAAGGCATAAAAGCACCATAGCCATTTCTGTAGCAAATACTGTTACTTTTGGCTTAATCTTCATTACCCAAATCAAAAGCCTGAAAGTCATCCTTGATTCTTCCCTCTGTCTCCTTTGTCAGCCATATCAATCACTGGATTTGGTCAATTCCTTTTCCTAAATATCTCTACAAGGCCTACTGGTTCCTTGAATCCCACTACCCACAGTCCTCAATCTCCTTCCCCTACAACTTTGATGAAATCTAAAGCCCAAATTATTTTTAACAGGCATGCATCCCAAAATTTATAATGGAACGGCACTTGATTATCTGAAAATTCAGTTGTTTTTAAATTTTGAAGTGAAAGAGGCAATAGTGGGCCTCTTTGTTGGGTCACCGCTTAATTAGCTATTTACATAACCATTTAGTCGCCTTCAGCCTCCCTCCTAACATAATGGCAATTTTGTTCAAAGTGGCAACATGTCCACAGCAACCCTTTCTTGGCCTTTCAGTGGCTAGAGGTAGCATGTGAAACAATCTAGCTAATAAGACCTAAACGGAAATAGGGGTGGGGACAGGGGCTCCCAGACACCTCAGCATGGGGGGCAGCTAGGGAAGCTTTTGTTTTCCTGAGAACAGATAACAAATGCAGCACTTCTTCCCATTTAAACCTGATGCCTCCTGAAGCAGTAGCCATTTTTCAACCAAGGCCTGATGGAATTCCTCACACTAAGAACAAGGGAATAAAAAAAATGCAACTTCCTGCCTCTGGATTTGTTTAAACTAGTGTTTTCAGTTACCTGAATCCAACTGGACATCATTTTCCCCAGAGAGGTCTCCAAAGCATTTCAAAGTTACTATGTATACGCTTAATTCATCTCCCATCCTAAACTTGCTCCTCTTCCTATATTCTCTACATCTGGGTATGGCTCCATCCTCCCAGCGACCCAAACTAGAAATATGGCTCTTTCTCCTCCCTTATATCCTACAGCTATAGCTAATCAATCATCAAAACACCATTACTTCCTATCTCTAGGGTGGTACTTCACAAGTACGTCTTTAGTTCCCTGTGCCTTCATGACTTTGGATATGCTACACCATCTGGCTAAATTTTAGATCACCTACATCCCACCTAAGCTCTATCACCACTGCAAATATCCATTTTATATGTCCATCCCCCTTCACTAGAAGGTACAGATCTTGAAAGATGCCTTATTCAGCTTTACAACTCTCGATGCCTAGAACAAAGCATACGTGATATAAATGTACCCCTCTCATAAAAAGGCTGGTGGTTAAAATGAAGACCCTATCTGCACAGTGCTATAGAAATCAATGACAATAAAATTGTTGGGACTGTTTTTCACTCCCTCACAAACTAATTTCAGGAAGAATGAAGTCAAATGTTAGTCTGATGCAAACCATATCTGAAATCCAGGATATTGGAAGAATAATTTTGTTCCAAAGGTAAACAATAAGAACTATGGCCAACTATTTGACAAGCACTTAGCTCTGAAATATTTTATAACCTAAACACGTTATCGTAACGAACACATCTTGGTGAAACATTTTAATGCTGTACTACTGTTTAAAATGCACAAATTTAAAAACATAACAGTTATTCTTAAAAGGCATAAGTTTTGCTTTTTTGGGGTAGTTTGACTTTGATCCCATTGATTACTTTAGGCCTACAGAGTAGAAGAACTGGGAAGGCAAAGGAGAACTGAATGAAGAGGAAGAAGTATCAGCAGCTGTAGTTCATTCAGAAAGGCTTAAGGTTTGCTATTTCTCCCTCACTGTTCTACAGACAAAAACTGGACAGACTGCTTCAAGAAAACAGACGGCTTACAGTAGGCAGGGAGGATGCCTTTCATTATCAGTTTCTGACCCTAAGGTCCTAGGAAGAAAGACAAGAAAGATAGACAAATTTGCTCTACTGGCATTCTAACACTGAGGGGAAATAACATCTGAAATATAGATGTATGTCCCTTATACCTCTACTGTAATGAAGTTCTTTTGCATTTTCAGATCATCTAGATTTATTGGTGGCTACTGTGAAATTACATCTCTATCTCATACCTCCTTAATATTACTTTTACTTTTTGCTCCCCCCTCTCCAACAACCTGAATATTGCATATCCTTGCTCTCCTCTAACCACACCAAATCTTCTACTCTTTCCCACGTGTATTTAGTAATACTATGCTAGAACATTCATTTGCAAACTTCACAAAATGGAAAGGTCATACACAAATGTCTAGTTCTTTACAATTACTCAATTACATTAGTGCATTCACTTATTCAGTAAATATTTACATTGCTTTCCATTCCACAGCTTCATCCATTATTTACCAAATTCTAGGAATTAAGGTGGAAGAAACTATACAAAGAACTACACCAGAACCAAATGCAAGAGTACTGACTGCTCTATTTACTGAGCACCAGACAGGAGGCTGCTTATTTAATCTCTTAACCTGTTTCCTCATCTGTAAAACGAGGATTTTAACACTATCAGAGGGATATTGTTATGAGAACTAAAAGAAGATAATGCATATCAAGCATGTAATCATACCTGAACTATAAAAAGCACTTAATTAATGGCAGTCATTATTTTACCAGATTTTGAGTATGATGGGACACACTGAGCTGTCCTTTAAATCAACTATCAATCAGTACATCCAATCTAAACGTCTAGAATGCTTTACTTTGTTTTCATGAATGTTAATGAACAGTTTATTTCATAAAATAAAAATGCAGCTTTGTTTTAAAACAGACTGCTACCAGCAGTATGACATATCCTGTCTAGATTAAATACTGGATATAAAATAAGAAAAAAAAAAGAATTACTGGACAGGAAAGCAGGAGTGGGTCAAGAGTTTGGCCTCTAAAAAATAATGCTCATTTTTAAATTAACACCACAACCAATCATCTATAATGGGTACTGGATAACCAAATGTCCATGTTTTAAAAGAAGTATCAGTTTAATATTATTATTCCTACACCCTGGCTTCCAAGTAGTAGCTGAGAAGCTATAAAACTACTGCCTAAACAGCAACACTGCTTCCTGAGAAGGATACTTCCAGTGATAGCAAATAATGGGTAAATTTAATAAGGCTTTCATTAAGCCTTCTCCCTAATTATACCGTATTTAAAAACAGTACCTTTATTTTGGTTTTGAATGTCATATAAATTACTGAACATCTGTGTAGCCTGAAATTATTTTCCTTCTAAACAGAATACCAAAAAAAAAAATTAAAACATTAATAGGAAATAACTTGCAGTTTCCCATTCCAGGAAATTCCTTATAGGCAATGTAAGCTCAGTTCTCCCTAATGTTTGCTGACCTGGACAATTTAACGTGCTCTATAAATTCTATTAATATGCATCTTCTCTAGTGCAGTAATAAAGATGTTAACAATCTGAGTCAGTCTAACTTCAAATTCCACTAGTACAGTGACTAATTTTCTAATTTGAAAGAAGTCAGCAAGTCCCACTTGGAGCTTTAATAAATTCCACTTTATTTCCATGTTATTGATTGGGAGAAATATATAGTAAAACTAGCTATTTCATTCAAAGGGCAGAGAACCGTAGTACTGAAGAGCAGAATGGGTTCAGCATAAGATGAATTACCAACCAAGACCACTGAACATTCTGACCCCATCAATTTGCTATTTTTCATAATGTGCAAAGTACTAAGCAGTCAGAAACTAGAAGGCTAGAGTCAATGGCCTTTTATACATTTCTTACAATATAGTATATAAATTTTTAGCTTTCCCCCCCCCCTCGCTTATTTTATCCATGTTCTGAGGCAGAAAGTCAGGACATTATCGTAGAATATTCAAGTGAGGACTACCTTAAGCCACATTCTAAGAAACTGGTTCCATTCCAGGCCAATATAGAAGGCCTGTTCTTTAAAAGCCATTTATCTTTTCACTCTCAAGTGTTCTTCCAACATTCACTCATTCAGAGCCTAGTTAAGGACCACAGATTTTACACTGTAAAGGGGAAAAGACAAGTGTAGTTATAACCATACTATACATGCAAAAATAAACTTCTAGAATCGCTTCAAATTCCAAGTCCCCAAAGAATTCTCTGAGTGGAGAATGACTTGGCAGAGGCTAAATCTCCTTTAAGTCCAACTCTAGTCAGAGATGTATTCCTAGACTGAGGTTAAGTCTACAAGGAGGACACAGAGAAATACTACTTTTGGCAAAGAGATCCTAAAGCTTATAATTTCCTAATAAGAGCACTAGGGCTATCTTTGGTTCTAATATTTGGTCTTTGACCCTGGTTTCTGACAAAGCGCTCCTAAATGCCTTGGAATTTGCTGGGGGTTAAGAGTGCCTTTTTTTATAAAGAGGCAACTCTTGGTGGGATCCTGGATAACTTCAGGATGAGGGTTGAGCACCAAAAAGACCAAGCCATGATTTAAAGCTGGGGAACTGTCAGCCCCACCCACCATTCAAGAAGAGGAGAACTGGTGACTGAGTTCATGACTGATCATGCCCTATATGATGAATCCTCCATAAAACTCTCAAAAGTATAGATTTCAGAGAGCTTCCGGATTGCTGAACACATGGAGATACTGAGGGTAAAACTGGCAGCTAGAGCATGGGAGCACTGCGCCTCTTCCCCCATACCCTGCCCCACGCATCTCTTCCACCTGAATGTTCATTGATTTATTATACCATTTTGTTATGAATTGGTAAATGTAAGTGGTTCCCTGAGCTCTCGCAAATTATCAAACCCAAGAGGGAGTCATGGGAACTCCAACTCACAGCCAGTCACTCAGAAGCCAACAACGTGGAACTTGCGACTGGCATCTGAAGTAGAGTCCTGTGGGACTGAGCCCTCACGCTGTGGGATGGGAGGCTAACTCCATGCAGACAGTGTCAGAACTGAGTTGAATTATAGGACACCCAGCTGGTGCTGTGGAAACTGCTTGGTGGGAAAATTATTACCACACATGTGGTGATCAGAAGTGTCAGAAGTATCATGTGTATTTGTAAAGGAAAACACAGAAATGTTTTTCCTGACAGTTCCCAGTATTTCTCCTGCCCAATAAACCTGTTATTGCACTCTCATGTTTTATGCCAATCTAAACAATTTTCTCTCCCCAGGCATTATTTAAAGAACACATATTTCACTAAAACATTATCAAGGACACTCATTTTAAAAGTTGAAGAGAAATAATAAATTGTGTCTAAAGCTAATAGATGAAGATATAAACAAATGTTTAATGATAACCACCAAAACCAAAACAAAGGTATCTTAAGCACGGTTGTCTCCTGAGAGTAGGACTAGTAAAGAAGCCCCATTTTTTTTTTTCATTTTATTATATGCAGTCATTACTTCTGTGGTATTAAAAAAAAGTATTGAAATTTCTGATTTTCTAGGTCACCCAGGGCCAGGAAATAAACTTCCTTTATGCAGATAACTAATTTTGCTTTTTGCATACCCCCATCACTGGGTGTATCTTTGATAAGTTACTAAAATTTAATATAATTTTTAGGTAGAAATTATTTAAGTATGGGATTTTACCAAGTAAGATTTAAATTTTCAATAATCACTAGAATAAATAAATTTTAAAACTGCTCGCTTTACTCTTTTTTTTATATATATTTTATTTATTTGAGAGAGAGAGAGCACAAGTGGGCAGAGGGATAGAGGGAGAAGCAGCCTCCCCACTGAGCAAGGAGCCTGACACGGGACTCAATCCCAGGACCCTGGGATTATGACCTGAGCCAAAGACAGATGCTTAACCAACTGAGCCACCCAGGCACCCCCGGCTTTATTCTGTTAAGGCTAAAAATCTGGCCATGGTATTGTCATCCAAAGGCATGACTAAGACTCCTAGACAAAATTAAAATGTAGCTTGTCATACTCACCCTTTCACTGATTAAAACAAAGCACATAAACAAAAGGAGAAGGAGAAAAGGTATAAGAATAAAAACTTTAGGGTGCGCCTGGGTGGCTCAGTCAGTTAAGTGTCTGCCTTCGGCTCAGGTCATGGTCCCAAGGGCCCCGGGATCGATCCCCGCATCAGGCTCCCTGTTCAGCGGGAAGCCTGCTACTCCCTCTCCCACTCCTCCTGCTTGTGTTCCCTCTCTCACTGTGTCTCTACCAAATAAATAAAATCTTTAAAAAAAAAAAAAAAAAGAATAAAAACTTTAAAGGACTTCATTTGTAAATCCCCTTACTTAATAGGCTTACTTTCATGTTATGCTTTGAAATACCATTATCTCCTTCATTCAATTTGATTACTATTTATTGAGTGCCTACCATATGCCAGGTATCATTTCAGATGCTAAGGACAGAACAGTAAGGAAACGCCTTGAAGGGGGGGGGCAGATAAACAAAATGAGCACGTCATACTAAATGGCAACTGTCTTATCTCAATTTCTTAACTTTTATAAAACCAAGAGATACTTATGTTTACCACTAAAAACAGGATTTACTGAAAGCATTAGCTCAGAAAGACCTGGATTGCCAGGTTTTGGGGGGAGAAAAAAAAAGCAGTTCTATGGATCAAGAATATAATAACTACTCTACCCAATTAAGTTTGTTCCCAGAACCTGTTTCAAATATGGTCCCATCCTGCTTATTTCTCCAAGGAATAGCTGGATTCATATATAATTAGGACTTCCACGGATTTTATTTATACACAGGTAAATAGATATGGATCACTGCCAGAAGAAAAGTTATTAATCCTGAGGCAGAGAGATGCACAGAGAAGTTATTCATGTACTGTCTTTACTGCCACATGATAGGACTGTTGAAATTTATTCTGAATAGACAATGGTCATATACTGCATGGTGATACACAGTTGGTCTAGATCCTGGTCCAGGCAACACTGGCTACCAATTTCGCATATTGTTTTATTTATACTTCGACTTTCCTCCAAGGTCAACTGCCATACTTGAGTGCGTCTGCAGAAGCTCCAGAATCAACTGACATGCAGAAACATTCCAAAGACTCTTCAGGCCTATATACCCAATAACTGGCCTAGAACTCAACCTCACCCATTTTCTTCAAGGTCATTTTATTGCAGTACTGTAGTTGCCCTTTCTTTCCACTAAGTTTTAGTATTTCTTACATTAAATTTCTGGGAGAAGAGAATTTGAGGTATCTTCCTCTCCAACAGAAAACCCTTAGGCTCCCTACAGAAACTAAGCAAAAACCATCACCCCCACCCCCCGCAAAAAATGTTGCACCAAGTAAATCTAGTTATATTCCAAAATGCGTCTCACCAACCTTTATTTAAATAACTAAGAGGGTCATTTTTCTACTCCAACTCTAAATGCCACACATAATTATAAGACCCTACTTACAGAGCTCAGAATCGATAACTTAATTTCTCATTACTCTCCAAAATGTATCACTCCTTAACCTCTGATACAATAGGTTTATTTCTAATAGTGCCTTCTTTAATTTAACATGCTTGTCTAATGATTTTCCCTTTCCTCTTCCTCCCATCAAGAGCCTACCCATTTTTCAAGACCCACCTCAACTCCTTCCTGCTGAAAACCTTCCTTCCCTTACTGCTCCAACCTATCAGTGATGTCTCTCCTCTCTGAAAATCGCTGGTAATATGCCAAACACAGTCCAGACAGACAAAACAATGTACCTCATGTCATACAACTAGCCAATGGCAAAGGCTGGACTATAATCTAGACATTCAAACTCCAACTCCAACATTTTTGTTTTTACCAATCTCCTCACTCTAACATTATTTCTTACACTAATCTGCCCATATCCCCTCACACTCCAGAACTTCCAATGGATTCTTCATACCTACATGGTTTATCCAAAGTCAACCCATCCTTCCAATTACAGGTAAAGTGCAATCTTCTCCACTCAAATTTTTTTGACAGTTCTAACTCGTACTGATTTTCCTGTTTTCCAAATTCACTATATTTTACTAAATAACACACAGTGTAGCCTCCTTTTACTTTGCATATATTATCTCATTCACTTTCCCAAACTTGAAGAAATGTATTAGCCATATTTTACAAATGACTCTAAGATGTTAATTTGCGCACCTTTATATATTTACTCACAATACAGCTAAGATTTAAAACTATGTCACCACCTTCAAAGTCCAGGCTCTTTAAATATAGCATACTGTAATTCTTTTTTTTTTTTTTAACACACACACAATGGAAACTATGTGGAGATAATGGACAAGCAATTATTTTCCTATAACTAGAATTCAGGCCTCACTCTTGATAGTTGGCCCAGAATTACTTCAATTCTAACCTAGACCTTTTTCTTGTTATGTGACTCCATACTTTCCATTCCTTTAAAACCACAGTTAGGGCGCCTGGGTGGCTCAGACGGTTAAGCGTCTGCCTTCGGCTCAGGTCATGATCCCAGGGTCCTGGGATCGAGTCCCGCATCGGGCTCCCTGCTCCTTGGGAGCCTGCTAGCTCTCTCTCTCTCTCTCTGTCATGAATAAATAAATAAAATCTTTAAAAAATAATAATAATAAATAAAACCACAGTTAACATAATCTGACTCTGTTCCTGAGGAAACAAACTCAAACTGAAGAACATTCTTTAAAACTGTCGAAGTAAAAGTAATAAAACACAAAGAAAGGCTAAGGAACTATGACAAATTAAAGATTATTCAATGTGTGATCTTGGCTTGGATCCTCAATTAGGGTAAAACAACTACTAACAAGATCAACAGGACAACTGTCAAAATCTGAATATGGAATATATTAAATAATATGTTGTATCAATACCGTATCAGTGTTAAATCTCCCCTGAATTTGATCAGTGCACTGTTATGTAAGAGAATATCCTTGTTCTTAAGAGATACAAGTATTTAGAGGTAAATGATTATAATGTGTACAACTTATTCTTAAATGGCTCAACTAAATTATAAGATAAATAAAAATGACAAGAGATGATTAATAATATAAAGCAAATGTGCAAAAATATCAAAAATTGGTAAATCTATGTGAAAGGTATGTGAGAGTTCAAATTTACAGAAAAGGTAAAAAAATATATTGTTGAGAGGAACGGGTGGGCATACAGATGAGGGACTGGCAAACTTTTTCTGTAAAGAGCCAAGTAGTAAATATTTTAGGGTATGGGGGCCATACGGTCTCTGTCTCAGCTACTCAATGCTGCCATTGGAGCACAAAGACAGCCTATAAATAGTAATTTAATGAATGGGCTTGGTATGCTTCAAAACACTTTATTTACCAAAACCAGGTCTTAGTTTGAGATCTTTTTTTTTTTTTTTAAGATTTTATTTATTTGACAGAGAGACAGTGAGAGCAGGAACACAAGCAGGGGGAGTGGGAGAGGGAGATGCAGACTTCCCGCTGAGCAGGGAGCCCAATGCAGGACTCAATCCCAGGACCCTGGGATCATGACCTGAGCCGAAGGCAGACGCTTAACTGACTTGAGACACCCAGGCACCCCAGTCTGCGATTCTTGGGACAGGTAAAAAAGACTGACGACTGACCATGAGCTGATAAAAATAAACTCTTTGCTGAGAAATCTTCCCATATGTCAATCTTTCTTCCCTTCCAGAAAAAAAGTCCCAATTTGACTTTCCACCTCTTTCTTCTTTCAACCATTATCCTTTACTTCCAAACAATGTGCCATTTTTTTCAACCAGACTAAATTCAGGTAGATTGCAGTCCACCTGCATTAACTTTCTCTTTAAGCTCTTAACTCCCTGAGGGAGAGTCTTATCTGGTGATTAACATAAATTTGGTGGCCTAAGAGGATTAGGCACCATCTTTCATCAATGGCTCTGAATTCAAGTCTCGCTTTGACATTTGGCACAGGGGAAATGAATGGAATTTCTACAACCCCACTGAGCCTATTTCTTGAGAGATATAAGGAAGGCAAGCCTGTTTTTGGTAAAGCTGCCGTCACATCAGATTCACCTTTAGATTTTACAAGAGTTTTTGTAACTAAACAAGCAGAATCTATGAAAGTGCAAGTAATGAAGAGTCATAGATTACCGGAATCCTAGAATGAGATAGGGATTGGAAGAATTACAAAAACCACCTCAGCCCCAATCCCCCAGATGGAGAAATGTGGGTAATACCAACATTCCAATTAATCTATGTGAAGTCAAAATTGTGAAGTACACTGGAAACTAAAGCAGGATTAATATACTAAGTTTTATTCTATTAATAGAAGATGCACTTAAATTACAGTATGTCTGTGTTGACAAATTCACCAAAATTCTGCTTCTGGGCACAACTGTCAAATTTATTTACTCCCTAATACCATGCCTACTAAGTGAAATACATTCTATTAGGTGCTATAGGGTACAAGTCAAATTATTTCCTCCTCCTCTAAAATGAGACCTATAAAGACACAGAACTTCTATACAAGACCGATGTGCTGAACACTGTAAGACTGTGTCAAAGCACCTAGAAATGCATGAAAAGAGTGTCGGTCCAGGTTGGGGTAACAGAAGAGGTGAGATGACAGAACAGACAGAACAGCATCAAAAAGTTCAGCACATCTCCTGAAAATTACCAAGTATTGACCCAAAGTCCTTAATATTGTGATGACATCTGCCTCTAACACAAATGTCAAATTTGGCTCTACACATACTAATTTGAACTCTTGTGCACTTGAAGAAGATCTCTGACCTAAAAGGTCAGAACCTAAAATACTGCATGTCCACCACCAGGGAAGGCAGAAAGAGACCTATAAACGTTAGCAAACTTTAGATGGTACATTGAAAAACAAGCAAAAAAAATCTGGATAATATGCTTTCATTTTTTTTTTTTTAATGTATAGTAACTTCAGGGGAAAATTCATATATACTAAAAATAGTATTTTCACATTCTTAAGCATAAAAGAATACACACATTAAAAAACATTTTAAATTTAAGCCTTAAAAAGCCACAATTATAGAAGACCTCTTCATTTTAATAGATTTGTACCAACTGCTCAGTCAGGCATACCTGTACCAACATCATATAAAGAAAAAAAGCTTTTGTTTGAAGCCAAGCATTCCCAACCAAGATTCCACGGTATGCTCAAAGTGAGATATTGGAATAATCTTTAAAATAATGGGGTGGTTGGCTGGGTCAGTCAGTAGAGCATGTGACTCTTGATTTTAGGGTTCTGAGTTCAATCCCCATGTTGGGCACAGAGCTTACTTTAAAAAAAAAAAAAAAAAAGGAAGGTAAAACCTCTAAAGTTGGGCAAACAAGATAAATACTTAAAACATGGAACAGGCTAAGCTCAAAAGTTTTTCTCTAAAGCTCATTCCAAAATCTCACTTCAAAGAAATAAAGACATCTGATTTTTTCATGTTCCCAATTCTATTTTGAGCATATAGTGTAAATCTTGTCACTAAAAGGTCCTTAAATTATTTTGCCCAAAGGCCAGGTATTTAAATTCTTTTGCCTCAATCAACTTATATAATGATCAGGTTTCTTCCAAACCTTAAGACATGATTTAAATACAGTTATCATAAAAGTATAAATACACGGGCGCCTGGGTGGCTCAGTTGGTTAAGCGACTGCCTTCGGCTCAGGTCATGATCCTGGAGTCCCGGGATCGAGTCCCACAACAGGCTCCCTGCTCAGCAGGGAGTCTGCTTCTCCCTCTGACCCTCCTCCCTCTCATGTTCTCTGTCTCTCATTCTCTCTCTCACAAATAAACAAAATCTTAAAAAAAAAAAAAAGTATAAATACTAGCACACTTTCTCCTTTTTAATATGTACTCTTCTAAGAGATCATTTACAAAGTTAAGAACATAATTCTTTGAATCAGGAAGGGTAACTTCTAGATTTTTCTGAAAAGAAAATGAAATTCCATTTATACTATCACAATTTACATTTTCCTGCATTTATGCAAGCTTTCTTCATTCCACAATCTACAAATCACAACCATGCCTAAATTTAACATTAGACTAATACTCTTACTACAGTGCCTCATCCCCACTGTTATGTTTTCCAACAAGGTTGGAGATGTGCACACATACACAAAAATACATCCTAACTCATGCAATAAGACTAATTTTCAGGATAATCCATGATAATGTTAGCTAATCAAAACCTATTTTCACTCACCCTCATTCTCCTACTTGACAGAAGTCTGGAAAAGGATGAACCCTGAAGAGAAAACCCTTCACAACTATGAAAGCAAACTACAATAGGAAAATAGAAAACCTTCAACAAACTTCATTCTATGCAGAAATCCACTCTGTAATTTAATGACAAAATGACCCATCATTCAACTTCTGCTTGAGCTCCTCCAATGTTGAGTGCTTCTGTCTAAGTAAGGGTGCTATTTGCTAAATTATTGGACAGCTCTAATTGTTTCAAAGTTCTTTCTTCTCTAGGTTTCAAATGTATTTACCTGAATTCGTACTCAGAGCTTCTGGAGCCATATACCAAACAAGTCTAACTCTATTTTAAATGAAAATCTTTAGCTACTGGAAGGACTTTCTCCTAGTCTCTCACCCCCAAGTGTTCTATTTCCCATTTTAAAAAATTTGTGACATAACAATTACAAAAACCTGCTCCAGTTTGTGTCCTTCTAAAAATATGGCTCCTAAAACAGAACACAGTGCTTTATTCACAGCATCTTTTCAACAGTTAGTAAATTTATTCCTTTTTGGACAGGGGCCGGGGGGGGGGGGGGGGAGGGGAGTATCAGTAAAACTCAGAATCTCTTCAAAGTGCAAAAAAGATCTAGAAAGTATAGATAAAAATTCACAAAAATCTGTCACTATAAGAAATGGGTGCTGGTACAGATATTCACATGCAAAAAGAATGAAACTGGAACCCTACTTCATACCATATAAAAAGATTACCTCAAAATGGATCAAAGACCTAACTAAGCGACTCTGGATTAGGCAATGGTTAGATAGGACACCTAAAGCACAAGCAACAAAATTTAAAACCTTTTCACTCTAAAGGACACCATCAAGAAAGTGAAAAGCCACAGAAGAAAATTTTTACAAAACATAACAGACTTGTGTCCAGAATATATGAAGAAATAGTACAACTCAATAATAAGGCAAACCACCTAATTTTAAAGTGGGCCAAGTATCTGAATAGATATTCCACCAAAGACAATATACAAATGGCCAATAAGCACATGATAATACCTTCAACATCACTAGCCATCAGGAAAACGCAAATCAAAATCACAGGAAGATATCACCTTCACATCCACTAGAAAGGCTACCAAAACAAAAGGACAATAATAATGGTGGTTGAGGGGTGCCTGGGTGGCTCAGTCGGTTAAAAGTCTGACTCTTGATTTCAGCTCAGGTCATGATCTCAGGGTCGTGGGATCCAGCCCCATGTTGGGAGGAGTCTGCTTGTCCCTCTCCCTCTGCTCCTTCTCATGCTCTCTAGCTCTCTAAAATAAATAAAATTTAAAAATAATAATAATAATGGTGGTTGAGGATTGTGGACAAACTGGAACCCTCAAACACTGCTGGTCAAAATGTAAAATGCAGCCACTTTGTAAAAGCCTGGCAGTTCCTCAATTATTAGATTTTAATTAGAAATAATGAATTATTACAATTTCAAAACAGATTAGTATAAAACTGACAGGTGTCATTAAAAGATTCCATAAAAATAAAAAACTCTATCAGGACATGTTTCCTTCCTATATATCCAATGACCACAATACCTCAGTTTTAAATTCTAGGTGACAATAAAACAGCAAGTGTACTTGATGTGCCAAGGAGATGTACTAACAATTTTCTTTATAATTACCACTGACAATTAAAATAGCCCCCTAACAATTTCCAGATTTCCAAGTAAAAACATTACCCTTCAAACTGACAAAAATTTTATAATCAAAGTAAATTAAGTTGGAGAGTAAATGGGTGATTATCATTAATAGCTTCTAGAGAAAGATCACATACAAAAAAAGCACATATCAAATAAAGCTGATACAGATTTTTTTCAAAAGGTAGTAATGGACTATAAACGCCCGGCCCTCTCACAACAAGATAAGGCTTGTTAAAGCAGATTGCCGGGCCTTGACCCCTATTCTTTTGGATCCAACTGCTAGGCCTGGGGCGGAACCAAGGATCTGCATTTCTAACAGGGTACAAGGAGCCTCTGATGCTACCAGAGACCACACTTTGAGACCTACTCTACTATACAATCCTGAATCACACAGCAACATTCTTTTGAGAACGAAAGTTGTAATATTACAACTGTTGGACTGTAATCCAACAATCAACTGTCAAACATCTTTAAACAAAATAGGTTATGTAATAAAACTAAGACACATCAGAGAAGCTTTTTTATCTTTTGGAGCGTTGTCTGCTCCAATTGGTACATGCTACTGTTAACATGCCCATAAGCTATCTTTCAAGCCCTTGATCAGCTCTACTGCATCCATGAATCCTGCTCTCATTCTCCTAGCTGGAAATTACTGCTTACTCCTTTGACCTTAAGTCCTCACTTGTACCACCCATAAGATAATGATTGTCTGCTATATTATTTGTTCAGCTATCTGTATTCAAGACTTATCTCACCTATTAAAGTTTCATGGTAGCCAGCAACCATTTTTATATGCCCCAGAGCTCTTAGCACAGGCTCTCCAAAAATACTTAATAAAAATGTGTTCAGTAAATAATTAGAACTAATAACTTTCATTTCATCCCCGAAAAGAATGAAGACACAGTAACCAAGCTTTCACGGAGAAATGAAGTCAAAATCAAATCCTTTGTAAATAACATCATGTTAAGTTATAATATTTAACAATTTAGGTTCAGGTTTTTTAGCTGTAAGAACACTGGATTGTGAGGTTCAAAACCTAGTTTCAATGGTAATTTACAATATAAACTCTGAGTTGATCAATTAACTTACTCTGCTCATAAAACACATTCACAATCCAAAACTAGGCTGTTTTAAACATTAATCTGCCACAGACAGATTACAATCAGTATGGGACCTGCTGCCCATGTGTAATTATTTCTGTAACGTATTATTTACATTAAAGTATGTTTCATGGCATGTATTAGACATGCTGCCCCCTGACCTATATAAAGATGCTCAGTTTGCATACATAGTTGCTACAAATTTCCTTGAAAACAAGGTGTTATCACCATTATCACAAAACAAAGAATTCAGCAACACTGTAAAAATGTCTTAAATTTTTCAGTATCATGAACTTTAATCCTTCTGTATTTCTACACAATTCCATTATATTAGTTTTCATCTGTCTGCACATCCTTTACACCATGTCTAGTATATAATAAATAGGTTCTGAAGAAATACACAAAACTATTCCTGTCCTTCATGACTTTGCACAGTCCTCCTCATAAAGCTCATGAGACTATTAAGATCCACATTTGGCAATTTAGGGAAGAAATGAGATCCAGAGCAGCTCCATGAACTCAAGTCCTAAATACATGAAAAACATACCATTTTTGCAGTTCTTAATCGATGATGGACTCCAAGGTCAGAATGAACAATAAAGAGATCATTTTCTGAAACATATCAGGTCAATTTAAGGAGCTGGGGGGTGGGTTGTCTGTTTAAACATATACTGGCAGTCCTCATTTTGTATGGTAATGTGGTCATAGAAATGACCATCTGAGATGAAACCAAGCAAAGTGACCTTAATCAGTGGGACCTGTTCCATGACCTTTAAAATTATCAAAACATTAAAAACTCTTTTAAAAACTTATCAAGTAGTTTGACAACATTTGTCTTCTCTCATGGTATAACATAATACAGAGCATCTTTTATATTTTATACACATTGGGGAATTGTCATATTCCTTTCTGAGTTGGGACCAGCTTCTAACATTTTAGCCCTTGCACTTTCAAAGGTCATGAATGTCTCTGAAAAAGTCCCATTAGTGTGAAGTTTTTTGCCAGCATCACTTCCTTTGGAACATCATCCTTTTCATCACAACCACTTTCCTCATTTGCCCATAAATTTGTTGAGTTCCTCTGACCGCATATCTAGAGTCTCTTGAACAGTGATAATATTTTCTTCTTATACCCCATTTGTATTTGACTCATTTCAATCAGCATTATCATTTTTCATTTTTTTGTTACACTTGCATCTTCACTGACATTAAAGTGTGATTTAACAAAGTTATTGGATGATTATGAAACCCAGACTTATTGAGGAGAACAATATAATGGTAGAAAAAATTACATAACTTTTAAAAATCTTCATGTAGGGCGCCTGGGTGGCTCAGCTGGTTAAACGTCTGCCTTTGGCTCAGGTCATGATCCCAGGGTCCTGGAGTGGAGCCCCACATCAGGCTCCCTGCTCAGTGGGGAGCCTGCTTCTCCCTCTCTGCCCCTCCCCCTGCTCGTGCTCTCTCTCACGCTCTCTCTAATAAATAAGTAAAATTTAAAAAATAAAATAAAAATCTTTATGTAGGACCATCATATGCCAAGTCAAAAGGCATGACTAACTAGAAAATAGGTACAACTCCTATCCCATGTAAAGGGTTAACTTCCTTTATATAAAGAGATCCTAAGAAAATGATCATCCACTCATGGATACAGAAAAACAGCTTATAGAAAATAAAAATTTTAAAGCTTGAAACATGAAAAGGTGATCAAAAAAAGCTTAAAACATGAAGATTCTCTCTTCATAAGAGAAGTGCAAATTAAGATTTAACAGAACTTCCGATACAACTTGGATGAATCTTAAGATACAATGCTGAGCAAAGAAGCCATAAATAAGGACACATACTGTATGATTTCCAGGAACTATGAAAATAATTGATGATGTGAAGTCAGGATAACGGTTATCTTTCCAGAGGTTGAGAGTAATGACGGGGGTAGTGGTTACACAGGTGTGTTTAATTTGTAAAATTCATCAAGCTATATTTTGTGCCTTTTTATGTATTATGTCTGTTTTATTACAATGAAAAGCAGATCTTTAAAAAAAAATACAAGATAGCATTTTTCATCTACCAGCTTGGTAAAGATAAAAAGTGCTTAAAAAAAAAAAGTGCTATAACACCTTGTGGTGTTACACTTAAATACTGCTGCTAGGAGTGTCCATTACTGCTACCTCCATGGAGACAATCTGGCAGCAAAATGTTAGAATGCACATATCCTTTGATCCTAAAATCTCACTGTGGGGAATTTATTATTCAAAACATGCTTGCATACATACAAAATAACTTACATATACTCCTGCAGCATTCACAAACTAAATGAACAAACTACTATCCATCAATAGGAGCCTGTTATAGTGACATATTATCCAGTCAAAAAAAGAGAACAAACTCTTCAGCACTGATAAGGACATGATCACCATGATATACTGTTAGGTTAAAAGGAGAAAGGGGGGAAAACGGCAAAAAACTGTATATAATATTTGGGGGGGGTGCTGAGAGAAAACATTATAAATTTGCTTATATATAATAATCTAGAAGGATTGTATATAATAGTCTGGAAGGATACATAAGACAATGCTAACACTGAATGCCCCAAGGAGAAGAACCAAGTGGCTGGGGGGGGGGGGGGTGCGGCAGATATGAGATTTTTTCATTGTATATACTTTTGTTAACATTTTAAACTTTGAGCCATGTAAGATGTTCAAATGTTCAAAACAAGGAGTTAAAAAATAACTACCTGAATGGGAAGCAAAATTAGAGACCCATAAAGAGATGATCAGAACCTAGATTTATAAAAATGCTTACCATCTCTCAGAGAAGTACAATCTAGAAATGTTTTAAAAGGCTAAAATATTTGGGATTTAGATAGACTGTAAAATGAGTTAAATTACTGAGGCTTATTGTGAGGTCAGAAACACAGTAGCCAACATAAAACTATGTTTCAGAGAATATAAGAAGCACAACTTATCTGGAACATCAGGAGCATCCATCTCAAGATATCTATTTGACTATTTAACATGAATTCAGTAAAAGAGATAAGAGAGTTCTAAATACTTAAGTACAAAAGGAAACAGAGAAGACTAAGCACCAGATCAGCAAGCTGTAAGGGGCAGAACTTTGACTTTTTTCTCATCTATATTTCTACCATATGTTGAAAAGTTATCTCCTTAGCATTTACTAAAAGGTACTTGCCATTTTCTACTTCTACTATGTGGTATAATGAGAAAACTCTGGTTTTGGAGCTCTAATGACCTAGGTCCACATCCACCTGTTCCATGTTATTACTAAGAACAGCCCGGAGCCTGTAAAGCCCTGAGGCTTAACTTTTGAGCCTCAGGTTATATTTCTTTAAAATAGGGACATTACGGTCTACCTTGTGGTATCCTCATAAGGATTACAAATAATGTATGTAAACAACAACAACTTAGGGGGCGCCTGGGTGGCTCAGTGGATTAAGCATCCAACTCTTGATTTCAGCTCAGGTCATGATCTCAGGGTAGGGAGATGAAGCCCCACATCAGGGTCCGAGTTGGCCATGGAACCTGCTTAAGAGTCTCCCTCTGCCCCTGCCTCTCCCCACCCCCCACGCGTGAACGTGCACATTTTCTCTCTCTCTCTCAAAAAAACAAAAAACTTAGCACAATTTCTGGTGAATTAAAAAAAGGTAGCTTTAATTGCCTTACCTGCTTGTAAAAATACAACAAATTTTTTTATGGGAGACAGTTCAGAAAGAGAATTTTTTGTATGTCCAACTCTCTCAAAGACACATGGCAGGGGCGCCTGGGTGGCTCAGTAAGGGGAGCTCAGTGGGGAGCCTGCTTGTCCCTCTCCATCTCCCTGTCCCACCCCCCTGCTCATGTTCTCTTTCTCAAATAAATAAAATCTTTTTGAAAAAAAGACACATGGCAAAATACACAAAAAAGGGAAACTATCTTATTTGCCTAATCATAAAGACCCTTACAAGGGAGTCAAGGAAAGATGAAGGAATAACAAGAAGGGGAACATTCACTGTGTCCTGACCTCAACAATGCATAAAGTACCTGGTCCTTACAAATGTAAAAGTTGAAAGAAAAGAAAAAAGAAAAAGACCTAAATGGGAAAAATACTTTAGGACACTGTGAATATTCACTGTTAAATCTTACACACATTAAACAAAATCATTCATCTCTTCAAACAGACAAGATTCCTACTCCACTGGCATTTACATTTTAGTGGAAGAGAAAGAAACAAACTTGTAAGCAAAAAGCACTCAGAGTAAACTCCAGCAGGCCTGGAATTTGGCCTGACTCAACTGTTGAAATAAAAGAGGTACCTTCATGACACCGACGCCTAGTCAAAGCACAACACATGCTGATTAACAACGATGCCTAGAAACCATGGGTCCAATGAGTTTTGGGCTGTTTGTACCTGCTTGTCAGCACTGTTCGTTGTTAACAGTGAGACTGAGAGCTTGCACCTGGTTTTGCTGACCCCCAGAGGACTCCGCCAAAGCCTATGTGGCCAGCAGGACATAAGAAGTCCCAGGTGATGGGGCGCCTGGGTGGCTCAGTTGGTTAAGCGACTGCCTTCGGCTCGGGTCATGATCCTGAAGTCCCGGGATCGAGTCCCGCATCGGGCTCCCTGCTCAGCGGGGAGTCTGCTTCTCCCTCTGACCCTCCTCCCTCTCATGTTCTCTGTCTCTCATTCTCTCTCTCTCAAATAAATAAAATCTTTAAAAAAAAAAAAAAAAAGAAGTCCCAGGTGAGACTCCCCAGGTGTGAGCTCCTTGGTTTCATGGTGCTTCTTGCACACATCAGTGATCCTGGTCTGCTAGAGAAAACATGGCCAGTACGACCCCACAGAGGGAAGACAAGCTGGAGTCCACAGTTAACCTCTGCAGGTCCACTGCTAGGAGGCAACCTTTGGTTGTGATGTGTCACCTTACTTCAAGGCACTTGCTGTACTGTACATCCTTTTTCAGCAATAAATTACACTGATTGGCACTGTGTTTTAGGGTCCTGTGAGTCTTCTTTAGCAACCAAACCCTACCTTCCTGCCACTGTTAGCAGAACAACTTAAAAAAAAAAAAAAATGTAAGTAACTGCTATGGAGAAAATAAAACAGAATAATCTGATAGTGAAAAAATATACAGACAATGGGATTAGGAAAGATAGCCAGGAAAGAAGGAAGGGACAGTATGAGCTGAGGTACAAATGAGAAGAATCCAAGCAAGTGTCAACCAAAAATAAGACAATTCCGAGCAAGTATACAGGCTCTGAGGGGCAAACAAGTTTGACTGGATCAAAAGATAAGTATGGCTAGAGAGGGGTAAGCAAGGGACAAACAGCAGAAAATTAAATTGAGAAGTAGATGGTACAATCAGAGAGGGCCTTAAAAATCTGGATTTCAACTAATTTGATAGCTTTCCAACTGGCCTTGCTGCCTCTATCTCCTCACACAGCCATTCGCCCTAATTCCAACCTTTCTAATGCCTCTACATGTCTGGATGATCAATATGGTCATGTAAATTCACAGCTTAAATGAATCAAAAATCCCTGGGACGGCATTATGTTTACTATCTCTTCTCATATCACATAATTTCAAAATATGTGCCCTAAGTCCTAGTTACATACCATTCCAAAGTTCTGTTCACTTTTTAAACCAGATGTGTGTCCACTAACACACTCTACGCAGGATAATGATTAAGGACCAGACATACTGTCTTTCTGGAGTTTGAATAAAATGCATACAGCCCTCCACAAACACAACATACAGTTACACTGTACTGGACATCTGTTGGTTTTGGCTGCCAGTACCCAGTCTCCCTTCTGGAGCAGCACTCGAATTCTGCTTTAGAGGAACCACACAGCTTCTACCACGGAATCTTGGTTGGAATTTAAATCAGAGTGCCTTCTCCTCCTCTGGCCAAAGGCTAGAAATATAACTCAAGCGAGACAAATCAGACTCCCTCCCAAATATCTGAACGTAAAGAGAAAAACCATAAAGGGAAATAATTTGAACTGATTATTAACCACTGCCAAGTCAGCTGATTCCTATGTCCTAGATCCCTTGTTCATTTGTTTCGCTTTGGTGAACCACCACTTTCCTCTTTTTAGCTTCAGTATCGAGTCTACTTTTGTTGCTTAGCTTCAGTATCAAGTCTACTTCTGTTGCTTACAACCAAAAAACAAGGAGTCAAGAAACCAAGAGTGTGACAGAGGTCAGCAGACAATCCAGCAGAAATCACAAAGCAAAGAAGAGTAGAAGAACCTGACCTAGTCAGGGAGAGAACTGAGTTGTAACAACAGAACACTGGACTTGGAGACCTAGTCTTACTGCTACTGGAGGAAACACATGAGAGTTCTGTTATATTGTAGAAGATGTGCCAATTATCCATGAAGTCAGAAAATGAAATCAGTTATGGTCAAAACAGAACTGCACTTCTCTGAAACACCTATCTCTGCAGCTTTAAATAATTCCTGTTTTTCCTTATCTCCTTTCTGTATCCTTAAGGTAAAACCCCATATAGCTAGAGGTAATTTGAGGGATCCTGTTCCTTGAAACTTTAAAAATAAAGGCATACCTGTACTTGCCCAACTCTAATTTCCTCCATTGGGTGAGTATGCCTCTTATATACTCTACTAACATCCTTCTCACCAGTAAAGCAGTTAAGTTACGTCTAGGTGTCTCTGTATTAATAAAATGTTACCTACCTCCCTAAAGGCAAGAACATTTGAATCTCAGTGCCTACTCAATATGACAGGTGGTGTATATATAGTAAAAATAACGAAGATAATAAAACCTGATTTTTAAATATCTACTATTTTCCCTAGCACTGCTAAGGACTTTGCATTTATTTTTAAACCTCATAATCAAGGTAACTAGATATTATTATTCCCATTTTACACTTGCAAAAACAGACTCCAAGAAGGAAACTACCCAAGACCATAAAGCTAGAACCCACCTAGGTCTCCTGAATCCAAATCCCTCCATTTTCCCCACTATTCTAACAGATGAGGATCTAAATCAGGGGTTTTCAACCTGCAGGTCACAACCTATTAGTGGATCATGAAATAAAGTTAGTGGACCATACCCTTCCTGCTAATGAAATAGGCAATGTAAGTATCACATGAAGGGCAAACACTGTTCCATGAAACTCTAATTTCAGTGTCATATACACACATGTACAAGGCTGCAATGTAAATGCACGTCTTAATGTGGACTACAGATCAAAAAAGTCTGAGAGCCACGGACATAAGCATTGTCTTTATTGCAGTTGTATGCACTGACCTATCATCTCAATTTTTCATCAAAGGCCTAATGTTTAAAAGCATTTAGGCAGTAAAACCCTTCACCTAACATCTTCAAGACATAACAAAAGCAAATGAGGTTTACGAGGTGGTAAGGTATTTGGGACATAAGTACCATGTTTCTCCCCCTCCAGCAAAGTTTATGCTAAAAACTGCACTATACATCCATATAAAATGGTAAAGAACAAAAATGAGTTAGCTGTTCTTTCACTCTCTTCCCCCAGGCTTTTACTAAATCATTTTCAAAAATGTTTCTCTGCTTTGCTATGCTTCACTAGAGGTAACAACCCAATTTTATCAGTTTTCTGACCATTTTTATGAGTGACTGAATAAATATTATCCTATATATACTGTCTCCTAAAAAAAGATGGCTTCACTCACACATACAACACTCAGAAGGTGATGACCAGCAATGTCACTATGGTTATGCATGCTTTCTTCTACAAGAAGCCATATGCCCAGGGAACAGCAGTGAGCATTATGGCATAGACTGAAAATTAAAATGTGTTTTGTTACTAGAGGGAAAAAAAAGATTTAATAATTCTTCTAAGGCACAAAAGAAGAAAAATGTGTTTGCGAACTTATCTACCTTTTAAAATCAGTCACAGATTAGTCAATTATAGCTCAAGGTAGCAGACTAAATAAATTTATCTTTCTCCTCCTTCCCAAGGTCCCCCCCTGAAAGAGCAGGAAAAAGATTTAAATTAAAATGAAATGATAGCACTGTGGCAAAACAAGAAAAGATGTCACTGAATAATCATAAATTTTAAGGAAATCTGGCCAGATAGAAAGTAGGAAAGACTGGATTAACAGGAAAAAAAGAGGAAATCACATACATGACACCAAAATCTTTTCAAGGACATGCCAGGGAAGTTCCAGGTTATAATCAAACTGGTCACAACTACAAGGAGGAGGAAACAACTAGGGTTCTTCATTAGGGTGCTGCATTACCTTACTATGGATAGATGACTCCCCCTCTTCCTCTGACTTGCAATCAGAGACATGGTGGTGGCACCTTTTGCCTTTAGGATAAAGCCAAAGAACTGATCTCTATGAAGTAGGCATTTCTGCCTAGGTTAGTCTTACTGTGAGAGTAGCCAGGCTTGAGAGAAAAGCAGAGCAGCAAGATGGCAGGCATATCAGACCTCTAACACAAAAAGGGAACTACTTAAGGGGGTTGAGGGATGCAGGTGAAGAAAGAGGGAGAAAGGGATCAATTTCTTAATACCAGTTAAGTGAAATCTATCAAAGCACTCCCCACCTGCAGTATTTAAAGACACTATAATTATCCAAGTGACACCTCATACCTCCCCGCCCCCTGCTGGAAAGGGCCTAGTCCGCTGGTCCACACCTAATCCAACTTCACAGAACCTACCACACCAAAACTACCATTCATGATGGAGGCCTGGAGGAGCACTACATACTGCAGCAGACACTTCAGCTGCCAATACTAACCAAGATTCACTAAACATGTGGAGAAACCTAACAGAAGGAAATGGAACAAAATAAACAGAACTGTTAACAGAGAAAACAGAAATCCAGGAGAAAAATGGGCATGACTAAATACCACATTATTTATAATATAACGCTGAAGCAATTTACCTTCCTTCCAAGGTAAAGCAAAGCAAAAACAAAACAAAACATGAAAGAAAAAGAAAAAATACAAAGACAAAACCCCGGGCGCCTGGGTGGCTCAGTTGGTTAAGCGACTGCCTTCGGCTCAGGTCATGATCCTGGAGTCCTGGGATCAAGTCCCGCATCGGGCTCCCTGCTTGGCAGGGAGTCTGCTGCTCCCTCTGACCCTCCTCCTCTCATGCTCTCTGTCTCTCATTCTCTCTCTCTCTCTCAAATAAATAAATAAAATCTTAAAAAAAAAAAAAAAAAGACAAAACCCCTACAAACAAAAAGGTAAAATATGTAAGAAAAAATTAAATATGAATTAAGATCTAGGGGGTCCAACACTTCTCTGAAAAAAACATACAAATGGCTAATAGACACATGAAAAAATGTTCATCATCATTAGCCATCAGGGAAATCCAACTCAAAACCACACTGAGATACCACCTTACACCAGTTAGAATGGCAAAAATGGACAGGGAAAGAAACAACAAATGTTGGAGAGGTTGTGGAGAAAGGGGAACCCTCTTACACTGTTGGTGGGAATGCAAGTTGGTACAGCCACTTTGGAAAACAGTGTGGAGATTCCTCAAAAATTTAAAAATAGAGCTACCCTATGACCCAGCAATTGCACTACTGGGTATTTACCCCAAAGACACAGATGTAGTGAAAAGAAGGGCCACATGCACCCCAATGTTCATAGCAGCAATGTCCACAATAGCCAAACTGTGGGAAAGAGCCGAGATGCCCTTCAACAGATGAATGGATAAAGAAGATGTGGTCCATATATACAATGGAATATTACTCAGCCATCAGAAAGGATGAATACCCAACTTTTATATCAACATGGATGGGACTGGAGAAGATTATGCTAAGTGAAATAAGTCAAGCAGAGAAAGTCAATTATCATATGGTTTCACTTATTTGTGGAACATAAGGAATAGCATGGAGGACAGTAGGAGAAGGAAGGGAAAAATGAAGGGGTGGGAGATCAGAGGGAGAGATGAACCATGAGAGACTATGGACTCTGAGAAACAAACAGCGTTTTAGAGGAGAGGGGGGAGGGGGAATTGGTTAGCCTGGTGATGGGTATTAAGGAGGGAACGTACTGCATGGGGCATTCGTGTTACACGAGAACAATGGATCGTAGATCACCACATCAAAAACCAATGATGTACTGTACAGTGACTAACATAATAAAATTTAAAAATAAATAAATTATAAAGAGGTGGATATATTAAAAAAAAAAAAGATCTAGGGGGTCCAAGATCCACTTACACAAAGCACCCACAAGTGGAGAACAGAGGTGGAGGGAAATTAATTTTCAAAAGGGGGTGGTGGGTTGGGGGAAACATGGTAAACTTTCCAAGAGATAAAGACTCAGTCATCAGGGTGCCTGGGTGGCTCAGCTGGTTGGGCGACTGCCTTCGGCTTAGGTCATGATCCTGGAGTCCAGGATTGAGTCCCACATCAGGCTCCCTGCTCAGCAGGGAGTCTGCTTCTCCTTCTGCCCCTTCCCCCTCTCATGCTCTCTCTCTCTCTCTCCCCCTCATTCTCTCTCAAATAAATAAAATCTTAAAAAAAAATTTCAAAGTGAAAAGATTCAACAAAACAAAAACAACATAACAAATGAAAAAAGACCCATAACTAGACAGACTCATGCTAGTAAAATTCCAGAATACCAAGAAAACTGCCAAAGAGAAAAAGAAACTAACATTCATCTTCTCATCAGAAATACTGGATGCTAGGAGACAGCAGAGCAGGGTCCTCCAAGTTCCAGGAAAAAAAATATGTTGAAACTAGATTCCTATAAGGCAGAGCTTCCCCTCCACATATGCTACAAATAAACAGGTTACCAGAGACCTCTGCTGCAAGCAGTTTCACCCCCCAAATAGTATCAATTTCTATATACATGACATAAAGGAAAAGCAAAGCACTGCTCTCCCTAGTCAGATTGCCATCGAGAGTCAAAATAAAGACGTTTTAGACACCAAAAAATTTAAATTTTTACTTATATGAGAAAATAAAAGAGGATACTCTTATCACTGACAGTGGGAAAGTCTCCTTGAATAGAAGTGTAATAACAGTATGATTTTCCTTTCTCATAAATATTACACAGTAAATAACCACAAAAATTACTAATTCTTTTTGTTTCTAAAAACATCCTATAGCAAAAAAAGGAGATATAGAACTAAGTAGTTGCAAAGCCCAATCTGTACTCTGTAGTAATATTTAAAAAGCTGGAAACAGGAAGTATAAGGAAGAGTAAATGCACTAATTTCCTCAAAACTTTCGTATTAGATGTGCCTCGTGGTTAATATATCAAGAAATAAGAATCTTTAGTATAATTTATTATTTAAAGTTACTACAGCAAACAAAGCCTGCCTCCAGGAAATAAGACTGGGAGGAAATAAGGAAAAACAAAAGAAGAAAGACATTCTTAGTTTTCTTCACATCATTCTGTATTGTTTGGAGCTTTTTCTACCACATGTATGCATTACTTTTAAATTTAAAATCTGATTTCTAAAAAGTATGGTACAAAAAAAAATTATAGTACTAGATAGTACTTAAGAATAAGATATATATTTATGTGAAATATCCACAATATATAGAACAGTACGCATAGGATCTCAACTACTACTAAACTCTACTAAACCGTAAATGTAAATAAATCATATTATATAGTTTTTACATATTTCATATATTTATTTGAATTGTATACATATGAAAGAACACACACCAAACTGTATAAATAACAGCTGTCTCTGGTGAATGAGATGAGATCAAACTGAGGTTTTTTTGTTTTTTGGTTTTTGTTTTTTTTTTTTTTTGAGGGGGAGAGAGAGAGAGAGTTTAGGGGAGGGAGAGAGGGAGAGAGGGAATGTTAAGCAGGCTTCACACCCAGCATGAGCCAGGCACAGGCTCAATCTCACAATCCTGACAGCATGAGCTGAGCTGAAATCAAGAGTCAGATGCTTAACCAACTGAGCCACCCAGGCACCCCAAACTGACAATTTTTACCCGTTGCTTCACAATATACATCTGTTCTACTTAGTTTTAGCACATTCATTTTTGTAATATATATGTGACATATAAAAGATAAACCACTGTTGGGGAAAAAAGCAGGGTCTTCAAGAGGTATGTGCACACCTGTGTCCATAGCAGCATTGTTCCCAACAGCCAAATTGTGGAAGCAACCCAAATGTCCATCAAAGGATACATGGGATACATGGGTATAATGCTAAGTGAAAGAAGCCAGTCACAGACAAATACTATAAGGCCACTTACATGAGGTGTCTAGTGTACTCAAAGTCACAAAAACTAGAATAGTAGTTGCCAGGAAATGGAGGGAGAGGGAAACGCAGTTGTTTAATAAGTACAAAAATAAAGAGTTCTGGAGATTGGTTGTACAACCATGTGAATATAGTCAACACAAAAATTAGGTTATATGTATTTTAACACAATTTAAAAATAAGCTTAAAAAGGGAAAAAATTAAAATATAAGGGATAAATTAAAATGAAAAATTGTAGCATCTGGGGAGACAGTGTCAATCCTCATTATTCATGGATCTCATATTTGTGAAATCTGCCTACTTGCTAAAATTTCTATGTGACCACAAAATTAGTATTTGTAGTGCCTTTGCAGTCTTCAGACTTGTACAGAACAGCAAGAAACCAGAGTTGCTTATTGTGCACATACCCAGCAAATAACATGGCATTCTGCTTTCTTGTTTCAGCTCTCGTTCTATAAACAAATGTCCTTTGTGTGGTACATTTAGTGCCAAATTTCTGTATTTTGTGCTTTTTTGCTGGTGATTTTACTATTTACTATTTTTTTCAGCACCAAGCATAGTGCTAAAGTTTTGTCTAGTGTCCTGGCTATGTGACATGCCTTATGGAGAAAATGTGTGAGAGATGGGCTCCGTTCATGGAGAAGTTAAAATGCTGTTGGCCATGAAGCCAATGTTAATGAATCAACAATACATATAAAATAAGAGGTCTTTAAACAGAAACACATAAAACAAGGTTATTATTGATCAGTTGATGAAAATGTTGTGACCAGAGGCTCACAGGAACCTCATTCTGCATTTCCCCTAGGAGGGTATGTGCTAATTCAGTGTTCACAACTTCAAAAACATAACTACTGCAAATAATGAGAATCTTACTGTATTGATCTACAAACTTTTTAAAAAGGAAAAATATTGTATACAAAATACTGACATATCACTCCCTCCAATTTACCTTTAATGTATTTTTAAAAATTTTAATGGCCAATGAAGTTTTTTCATTTTTTATAATACATGAAGTATGGGAGGGAGGGGTATTTACTTCTAAATGAAAAAATAAATGTCAGCTAATCTTTGTGAATACTTACAATGTAGCAGACACTACACTAAGCACTTAGTGTGAGAAGTGCTTAGCTCAGTGCACGTACACGGTAAAAGTTGAATAAAATATTGGTTAATATTATTTATATCACTAAATTCTGAAATCACTGAGGTGATGAGCAAACCTTCAAGGTAATGGGAATCTGATAATGTTACCTAATCTAGTTGAGCTTGAATGCAATAAGGAAACAATCATATAAGATGGGCTTCTGATAGTTTTTTCAGACTATGGCAAAATTAAATTACCAACTGCGGTCATCTGTAATAAAGTGCCTTTAAAACAAGGCTTTGGGGACCAAGTGGAGACAGCAGTGGAAAGCTATGAAAGACACGAGGTGGATACCCAAGGACAGTGGAGGAGGACACTGCTTCTAATTGGAGAGTTCAAAAACAGGAAGCGACATATTCACAGTGTAAACTGTCAAGTCAAGGCACTGGCAGAGAACAAGGCAGTTACTGAGCGTGAAACAAAAGAATTTTTCTCCTATCTCAGAGTAAGGGTCAGCAAACGTTTTTTCTGTAAAGGGTCAGATCGGACATTATTTTAAGGCCCTAAGTCTCTACCTCAACTACCCAACTCTGCTGCTATGAAGTGAGAGCAGCCATAAACTATCCTAACAAGCGGGGCGCCTGGGTGGCTCAGTCGTTAAGCGTCTGCCTTCGGCTCAGGTCATGATCCCAGGGTCCTGGGATCGAGTCCCACATCGGGCTCCCTGCTCGGCAGGAAGCCTGCTTCTCCCTCTCCCACTCCCCCTGCTGTGTTCCTGCTCTCCCTCTCTCTCTGTCAAATAAATAAATAAAATCTTAAAAAAAAAAAAAAAACTATCGTAACAAGCCACTGTGGCTGTGCCCCAGGAGATCCTTACACAGTACAGGAAAATCTGAACTTCATATAATTTTCACTGACAGAATATTATCATCCTTTATTTTTTTTTAATCAATTAAAAATGTGGAAAAACATTTTTAGCTTTGTGGAAAAACAAAAACAAGTGCAGGCCACGTTTGGCCTGTAGGCTGTAGCTTGTCATCCCTGCTCTCTCACTGTCGTGACCAAAACGCATAGTCTGATTTTGTTGACTGCTTAATTACAACATCAAGTGGTACCAAACAAGGTTAAAGAAACAGGAACCTAGTGGTTATCAAACTGGTTTGTCTGCTAGAATTGCGGAAAGTCCCTAAAATCATAATATTAGGACATCCCACCATTATCCTGTAAGATCTGTACTAGAGATAAGAGAAATTACAACCTGCAGCCTAAATATGACCCCCCATGGTTTTGAAAATAAAGTTTTATGCAAACACAGACATGCCCATTTATGTATTATATGGCTGCTTTGGCACTACAATGGCTGGGTTGGACAGTTTTTTCAGAGACTACAGCACAGCACACAAACGCTAAAACACTTCGTATGTGGGCACCCACTGAGAAAGTTTGCTGATCCCCAACCTACACAAATAAACAACTCTAGGTATGGCACACGGAGGCTGACAGAGGGGACACAAGCCACCAAACAGAAAATCACAGCCTCTCCAAGTTCCTAGACCCAGAGCCTCTAGAATGAAGGTAAGGCAAAGTACCCTTTAGACACAAGTACTGTTATTTTCCTCTTGGCTTTCCACAAAAGAACAACAGCCACTTATCACGGTAACCATGCACCTGGGAAGGGGAAATACACTGACCTTTTTGGGACTATAAAACCTAACTCTTAAACTAATCCCTGAGGACCTCTTAGATAGCACCACTGTGATGTATGTGTCAGAATAAGGGATTATAGTATTCATATAGTGTACCAAGTTTTGGCCCAAGCCCATTTATCAGAGAGCAGATCAATCCCCCATCTTAGGTTATTTCTCCAGGTGCTGAAAATGTAACTGAAAAGGGTAGTCCCAGCTGACTACCAACTGACAAAATCCCACAATGATGCCATGATAGGTGGAATAGTGGGGTAATACTGGATCAGGAAAGTTTGGACATAAATCCCTGGAGCACTCCCTCCAAACAAAACATTGCACTCCTGGGGGAATTATCAAAGAATTACAAGATGCAAGGGTTGCAATTCCTAGCAGATATTCATTTAATGTAACTCTTTGGCTAATGCGGAACACACAACTGTTCATACAGAGTAACTGTATTCTAAACTTAATGACTACAAGCACAGATGGTAATCCAAATCTGATCTCTAGCATAGTACCTGATACGCAGCTAGAGTTCTGACAAATGATTCCTCCATTTCTACAAACAGAACTTCAGAAGCAATTAGCTTTCATTTGGGTGGGACAGCAGTACATATTCACTATACTGCCTGAAGCAAAATCAAGTTCTAGCTTTCATACGACCTTGTTTCACCATCCCACCGCACATCACACCGGTCCACTACACTGATAAAATTAAGACCTTGTGAAATAGCAGTACTCTAGATGTCTTAATACGACATGTATGCCAAAAGACCAATAAAAAAAAGTCCCAAGAAAAAACAGGGTCCTGCCACCACTACTTAGTTCTAGGAGCCAATGGAGTGTGGCAAGTCAGAATATCCCCTACACTTCCTACAACAAAGAAAGGAGAAAGCTCGGTGGGCGCTCACCGGAAACAACATATACCAATATAAACACACGTCTCTATTTACTGAGCGATCTGAAATCCAGCAGTTTTAAGTATGGCCCAGAGGAAGAGAAAAATTCTGTAGCCAGTCTAGGATGCAAGGACAAGTAGCTATGCCACATGACCATAATGAACTCTGGCTGCAACGGTGCTCCAAGTGTCAAGAGATCAGTGCCACAAGGAGTATTAGCAAACCCTTCTAGGAGAATCAGAGCAGAAACCGCTAAGAGTTTCTACGGCAAAACCATATCTTCATCATCAAACCAAGACTGTCTTTTGAAAATAATTCTTGTACTTTTCATACGGGTAGAGAATGAACATCTAGCCACAGGTAACTACAAAACTTGAGTTGCCAGCAATAATTATCATCTGATCCACAAAGTCAAAGCTGATGTGACAGAAATACTCCATCATCAAGTGGCTGTAGTGTATACAGAACAAGATTCAGGATGCTTGTGAAGCATGAGCAGATGGTTCACATTCTCAGTGTGCCTACTCCTCATGCACTGCTATTTCTTCCTCAAACAAGGCCTTTCTACTACATAGGAGATGCTCTATGATTAGCTAATTGAGAGAGAAAAAATATGAGCCTGGATTACACATGACTCTGCATTACATGCTGGTTATCACCCAGAAATGGATTCTTTCAACCATACTTCTGCCCCATCTGAATGAAGTAGGTCTTAAGGAAAGTTTAAAAAAAAAAAGAAAGAAAGAAAGAAATCCTCCCACTGGGTAATACATCTCATAGTCCGCATTATCGAGAAAGGGAAACACAGTGAGATTCATACTAATTCTTAAATGGGGAATACTGATATGGCTAGATTTCCAGGTCAAGTCCTTACATGAAACAGGTATGCAAAATAATTTAAGGAAGAGAAGTATGGATGCGTGGACTGACCAAGTGTGAAAATATTTCTGTCCCATGTGAAGGCTCACCAAAAGTCCCTGTTGTAAAGGAGACTTCCATAATCATGTGGAATCATGCAAGACACAATAATCCATTTTTTGGAAGCCAGTCAAAATCTTTCCCCAGTAACCTCAATGCCTAATTAATATCCTCACAAAAAATAACAGTCATAAATAACAAAACAGTCAACAAATAGTACCAATTTGTATTTCTCAAGAAGAGTGACTTAACTTACTGCCAATGTGCTAGCTCTCTCTAGGTTATGATGTAACAAACAATCCCTTTCATTTACAACATTTACATTTGCAACAGTTCTTAAACGTTTTGGGCTTATAACCCCTTTATACTCTTAAAAATTGAGGATCTCAAAAAACTTTGGTTTATATGAATTATAGCTACATGTACTATATTAGAAATTAAAATGAAGAATCTTTAAAATGTGTATTTATAGTTATTAATTAAAAATAAGCCAATTACATGTTAATATAAATTTATTTTAAATTCAACTACATTTTCCAAAAGAATAAAGTAATAAAGTTGTAAAAAATATATATATATACATTTTTACAAATCTCTTTAAGGTCTGCCTTAAGAGAAGATATTGGGTCATCCTACCTGTTTCTGCATCCAATCAGTTGCAATGTGTCATTTTGATTGAACTATATATGAAGGAAATCCAAACTCAATCTCAAAAGATATGCAGTTGAAAAAGGAAGGAATATTTCATGGTTTTTTCAAATAGTTATGAATATTATTTGATTCTATACCAAAACTCAAAAAGTGATAGTGTCTTGAAAATTCACTGAAGTGTGAAATCTTCAACCCTATCAATGAACTTTTCATAGTTGTTACATTAAAATCCAGTGGTTTGGCAATACAAATGGATTTTTTACTCATGCATTAATCTGTAACATCATTCATTCATCAATCATAAATATTGGTCCACTGAGTTAGGTAGATCTCCCAAATGTTGGCATTTCACTATATAGCACCAAGATTTTTTTTTAATTATATTCATGACTATCATTACCAAGCTCATCAGAAAAAGCCTAACTACCTGGAAACTGTCAAGCTTACATCATCTGATAATCTTCCAAAATTCTAATTTTCACTTGAAATTTCAGATTTTATCACTAGCAACAAATACTGCCAGTTCTTTTCCTCAATGTAAAATGCTTACTTTGTTCACTTGAGAAAACGTCTGTCAAATGCTCATGTTAGAATAACGTTAGTGAATCACTGTCTCAAGTGAAAATGATAGTCCATAACTCAAATAATTTCACAAGTACTTTTCTCTGTGACAATCAGCATACTTCAGCATGCAGAACTGCTTCTTGTACTTTTCCTGTTTCATCAGAAGACTTATTTAAAAAAAAGTACAAACTCAGGATCAAGATGTTTTTCAATTAATAACTTTTACTGCTTCATCAAAGACAGTAAGTAAAACTTTTTTGTTTACTATAAAAATGTGGTGATAAAGAATACAGTATGAAGCAACTGCGCTGATTTTTCCTAAGGCACCAGCAGTTTTCCACACTATCACTTACCCATAACAAGGTCAAGACCGTAAAAAAGGCACCTAAGTATTATTACTAAAACAATTTTAACCCTTAACGGGTCTTGGGTTCAATAAACACTCTGGGGCGCCTGGGTGGCTCAGTCATTGAGCGTCTGTCTTCAGCTCAGGTCATGGTCCCGGGGTCCTGGGATCGAGTCCCGCATCGGGCTCCCTGCTATCCCCCTCTCCCACTCCCCCTGCTTGTGTTCCTGCTCTCGCTATCTCTCCATCAAATAGATAACTTAAAAAAATAAAAAAATAAACACTTTGAGAACTGTTTTACAAGAACAAAAATGTATGTCTCATTTTTGTTGTTGGCTTTGGGTTGGCTACAGATGCCTTCCTCATCCTGGGATCCTGGCAAAAGAATGAGCCTTTATCTGGCACCTGTTTTTCTTGCGGAAGAGGAAAATAAACAAAAATCAATTCACAAAATGGCTCCTAAAGCTTCTGCTTAGACATAACATATACCACTTCTCATCTTCTATTAACCAAAGCAAGTCCCATGGCTAAGCCTGGTGTCAATGGGAAGAAGTACTCCTCCCACAGGCTGGAACTCTGCAGAGAGCAGCCCACTAAAGAAGAGAAGCAAATATTTTTAGATAATACAATCTACCATAAGCAGTAACTAGGGGTCCCTCTCACCTCCACACCAAGGAGTATGTTATTCCACAGTGGACAATAGCCACCTAGTAGTAGAAAGCAGAGAACACTCAGGATCCTTCCATCATGAAAGAGCTTATCTCCATGAAATAGACACTGGTTTTTGTAAGTAATCTTATACTGGCTACACTGGAAACGAGTCCATTATTTATAACCTTCTAGTTTTGAGGGGAGAATAAGTTTTAGTCTCTAAATAACCAAGTCACACACCAATTTAGAAAACAAACCTTTCATTTAAATTATAGGTTTTAGGAAAGAGCTTGTTATAGTTGTTTGAAGTTTAAGTACAGCTGGAGGTACACATGCTAATGGGGGACGATTACACGTCTACTGTTGTGGACATCCATCATATTACTACTAAAAATTTAAACAGACAATTTGTGGGTATTTCTACATTTTATGGTCTACCACCTAATGAATTAATGAAATTTCTAAATTACTAATACCATTTCTCATGTAAAAATTAGAACTTAAAATTTCCAAAGAGACATAGTATATTATTCTATTTCTAAAATATAAACCTCGAAGAAACTTCGACATGGACATAAGCAATGAGTAGAACTTCCATTTTTGCTCATGACCAAAGCAACAGACATATTTGGTTTTTGATGGTGGCAGCAGCAAACCAAGAGTTCCTATAACTGAAAAAGCACCAGAACCAACAGTAATAGCACCTGTAATCAAGTTGAGTATCTAGCATTTACTGCTCAGCATCAGTGACTTACTCAAATCTAGCTCTGCTGTATCGCTTTAGAAATGTTCCTAGAAGCTTGGACTCAAGTCTGTATCTCTAGCATTTCCCACAGACTCTGGAAGCTACTAATATTCTTAATAATTCCCCACTCTGTTTATAATAGCCAGGGTGGGTTGTTGTTTATAATAAAGAACTGTAATTTATAATATTTATATTATTCTCATTTTATATATAAGAAAACTAAGGCTTAAGATAGCTAGCTAATATGCTGATAACAGGTTCCTAAAGATCTGAAAGCTTATTTTACTAATCTCATATTCCACTAATTCCATAATTAATTACTTAAATAGTATAAGACAGAAATCAAAATAAACTTAACATCATTCTTCTAAAAACTATGGCCCATGGGCCAAATCCAACCTGCTTTTTGTACAACCCACAAGCTAAGAATAGGTTTTACATTCTTAAATGGTTGGGGAGGGAGAAGAATGTAAAAATCATATTTCAGTGTCTAGTTTAAGTAAAATGTTACTGCCCATTCATTTACATATTGTCTATGGTAACCACAAACAAGCTGACTTGAGTGGTTACCTAAAATATTTACTATCTGACCCTTTATGGAAAAAACAGTATGCCAACTTTTGCTCTAAAATTATTCTAAATAACTGAGGAAATGCCAATGTAGGCAAATCTCCAAGCAGAAATATATGTACTTCTATCATTGTTGATTACCTACTTTGAGAAAATGAGACCTGTGGAACTGCACAATTTACCCCATAATTAAAGTTAAACCATAAAGTCCCATTTTTTTCTCACCTACCTCTACCATTGCAAGGGTAAACATTTGACTAGAAGTCAGTGTCACAAAGACTACTTTCAGGACAATCAGAATGCATGTAACCAAGAGCCAAATGTGCCTGACTATTCATCTCCTTTAGAAATTGGGGGGAAAAAAAAAATCGCAGCAAGGCAGATTTTTAAAAACTAACTGAATTTTCTCTTTGAGGGGTAGGAGGATGAGAGAATAGGATTCAATAATTCAGAAGAGGAAAAAATAAATGTAGTGCCAAAGTGGTTGACACTTTAAGCAGGGTATAGTCCTCAAGGCAAAATGAGTCAAAAGAAGAGAAAACTCACAAATGACTGGACCATGCAGCTGTTAAGTAATGCTCATAGCAGGGTGCCTTGTCTGCATACCAAAACCCAGGGCTCAAAAGTCACTAAGTCACTAAAATTGAAAACTGACCAGTCCCTGATTATTTCTTCCTTTTTCAGCAACTACAGTTACCTAGCAAAAAAAATAACTAATAATTTGACCCTTTGAAGATTCTGATACTGTTTTTCCCTCCCGTATAGTTCAGTGTTTTAAAAAAAAAAAAAAAAAAGTCTCCCATTTACTGGTAGTATTCCCACCTTTATCTGATATCCACAACCCCCACAAGGACTGGCTCTGTGTGTAAAAATACAGGCCATATATAAGTCTTTGTTCAAGTGTCATGAGGAAAGCAACCAACAAAGTAATTGTGTAAGGATTATTCTACATAATCCCAGTTAAAGTAGGCTGGCAGTGGAGTAGAGAAAGGTATTAATTAATGTGCTGCAACACTTGAGGTTTTACATTACCTTCATTTAAAAATTAGGACACAATATTGAAGGAATCTGTCAGAATCTCCATTTGATCTCACTGTATAATGCAAGTCCACCACTGATGAAAGACTCACTAATATGAGTTGGTTGAGCAGAACTTAAAAGTCATTCTGTCCGAGAAATAAGATCACATATAATGTACTTGTTTCTAAGATAGCTCAGAAAAACCAATAATAATAAAACAAAACAGGAACATAGAATCAGATGTGATGCTGATTAAAGATGCTGTTCAACTCCTTTATTTTACAGATAATGCAGCTCTGGTGAAAAAAAAATTGGGTCACCTGCCCAGCATTACTGTGGTATTTAAAATCAAAGCCGTGGGGGACCTGGGTGGCTCAGCCAGTTAAGCATCCACTCTTGATCTCAGCTAGGGTCTTAACCTTAGGGTCATGCGTTCAAGCCCCACATTGGGCTACATGCTGGCGTGGAGCCTAGTTAAAAAAAAATTAAAAATAAAAATAAAAATAAATAAAACCAAAGGAGAAAAGAGAGCCAGATCTTTTGACATTTATTTTTTTTTTTTTAAGATTTTATTTATTTATTTGAGACAGAGAGAATGAGACAGACAGAGAGCACATGAGAGGGGGGAGGGTCAGAGGGAGAAGCAGGCTCCCCGCCGAGCAGGGAGCCCAATGCGGGGCTCGATCCAAGGACCCTGGGATCATGACCTGAGCCGAAGGCAGTCGCTTAACCAACTGAGCCACCCAGGCGCCCCCAGATCTTTTGACATTTAAAACCATGTATTTTCAGACTACAGCACCTCCACTTATGAAGTGTTTTTTAAGTATATATGTCTCAATATAACTTAATTTTATCAGTGTGTCTCAAAAACAGTATTAAAAACCAGTTTCATTATATTCTCTTA
Source organism: Neomonachus schauinslandi (assembly GCF_002201575.2). Lineage (NCBI taxonomy): Eukaryota > Metazoa > Chordata > Mammalia > Carnivora > Phocidae > Neomonachus > Neomonachus schauinslandi. The sequence continues at coordinate 86,865,569 of NC_058403.1, read as the reverse complement.
GTTGGTGATGGTTTACATATAGTAAATAGGCTGAGTGTGAAACCAGCTATACTCCAGAATATCTGTGATATATTCCCTGTCTCAGGTATGGTGAAATCTCATAATAATTTTTCACCTCCTAAGAGTAAAAGGAATTTTCCCAGTAGATACAATATTTTTTGTCCTAAATGCTGCTAAATACAATTTGTTCTATGCTGATTCAAACAGGAATAAAATTACAATTACAGCAAATTAAAAGTTTATTTAGATTACTCAATTCAATTGGCCTGGCTGTGTTGCAAAATTTCTTCCAAAAATGCTCCCAGCTATCATCCTCTTTTTCCAGTCTACAAGACTTTTAAGTTGCTATACTCACTCTGGATGATACACCTTACTTCTCACTCCTAGACCACTACCCCTCCTCTCTTTGGTTTCTCCAGAGCCAAATGATTGACTACTTTGAGCCCCATTCTACTCTAACCTTTTGCAGAAAACTTAGAAGACTTATCCATATTTAATTTCCCTCACCTACTCAGGCAATGTTGACCCTGGTTCTACATATTTCAATATTTTCTATGGAGATCTCTGTAGCCATCATTTATAGAGCCTCTTCTGTGTCTGACATCCCATCCCATTTACTTTGCTCTTGATTAGCCCTAATCGAACTATTATTGCTTCCATCTCCCTCTGTTCTTTTTCTGTTTTCCACACATCTTTCCTAACTCTGTTTAGCTCTTGCTCTTTACAATTCCCACTCTCACATTCCTATTCAGCTGACGCTACCCTGCAGAAGCACAGTGCTTGAAGACTTGGTTTGCGATCAAGACATGTAACATTATTGTCTTTTATGGACCCAGAGAAAAGATAAACTGATCTGACCTGCCCAGTGCCTCATACTTGATTAATGGCAAGATTAACATCTAATACAGTATATAATTCTTCACCAGCCAAAAATTCAACTTACCTAGAATTAAATCAGCCATGATTTCAAAAATAATTAAGAGAATTATAGAGAATTCTAGAAAAATGAATAGAATATTAAATAAAAATTTAAAACTAATGCATAATAAAATAAAAACAGAAAAGTAAATGGAAACAGGAATGAAGCTGATGAACGAAACACCTGCTCAAATCTTAAGATTTCCCAAAAAAAAAAAGAAATGGCCAATAAGCACATGAAAAGATGCTCAACATCATTAGGGAATTGTAAATCAAAAGCACAGTGAGATACCACCTTACGACTGTTAGAACAGCTACTATCAAATGAACAAAAAAGAAACCTGTGCATCAAATTATACAATCAACAGAGTGAAAAGACAACATAGGGAATGGGAGAAAATACCTGCAACTCCTATCTGGTAAGAGATTAGTATCCAAAATAAAGAACTCCTACAACTCAACAACTTAAAAAAATATAAATAATCCTATTTTTAAATGGGAAAAGACTTCAAAAGACATTTCTCCTAATAAGATAAACAAACGACCAACAAGCATATGGAAAGATGTTCAATATCACTAATCATTAGGGAATTACAAATCAAAACCACATTATCTCACATCCATTAGGATAGCTATTATCAAATAATAATAATGACAACGTACCAGCAAAGAGGTGGAGACAATGAAACCTTTGTGCACTGTTGGTGAGTATGTAAAATGGTAACAGTCTCTATGGAAAACAGTATGGTGGTTCCACAAAAAATTTAAAGTAAAATTACTGTATGATCCATCAATGCCACTTTTGAGTGTGAAAGAACGGAGAGCAGGGACTTGAAGACCTATCTGTCCACTCATGTTCCGCAACATTATTCATAATAGTCAAAAGATGGAAGCAACCCAAGTGTTCATCAAACAATGAATGGATTAAAAAAAACACAGTCTATGGAGCGCCTGGGTGGCTCAGTCGTTAAGCGTCTGCCTTCGGCTCAGGTCATGGTCCCAGGGTCCTGGGATCGAGCCCCACATTGGGCTCCCTGCTCCGCGGGAAGCCTGCTTCTCCCTCTCCCACTCCCTCTGCTTGTGTTCCCTCTCTCACTGTGTCTCTCTCTGTCAAATAAATAAAATCTTAAAAAAAAAAAAAATAGTCTATGCATACAATGAAATACTACATAGCCTTAAAAAGGAAGCAAATTCTGATACATGCTATAACAAAGGTGAACCTTGAAGAACACTATATTAAATAAAAAAAGCCAGTCACAAAAAAGACAAATACCATATAATGCCACTTAAGAGATATCCAGAGTACTCAAATTCATAGAAACAGAGGCCAAAAGAGTGGCTGCCATGGACTAGGAGGAGGAAATAGGAATTGTTATTTAACGGATATAACTTCAATTCTGCAGATAAGAAGCGTTCTGGAGACTGGTTACACAATCACGTAAATTTACTTATCAACACGACTAAAAGGTATACTTAAAAAATACACATGGTGATGGGGTGCTCGAGTGGCTAAGTCTGTGAATGTGAAGCATCTGCCCCCGGCTCAGGTCAAAATCCCAGAGCCTGCTTTTTTCTCTCCTCCCAGCTCATGCTCCCTGTCCCTATCTCTGTCACAATCTCTCTCTCTCTCAAGTAAATAATATCTTTAAAAAGAAGTACACATGGTAAATTTTAAGTTGTATTTACCACAACAAAAATAATTTTAGAAGTTAAAAAAAAAAGGGGGATGCCTGGGTGGCTCAGTTGGTTAAGCAGCTGCCTTCAGCTCAGGTCATGATCCTAGGGTCCTGGGACAGAGCCCAACATTGGGCACCTTGCTCAGCGGGAAGCCTGCTTCTCCCTCTACCTGCTCTGCCTGCCACTCCCCGCTTGTGCTGTCTCGCTCTCTGAAAAATAAATAAAATCTTGAAAAAAAAAAAAAAAGTTAAAAAAAAAACAAGTGTTGGTGAGGATGTGTGAAGTGGAACCCTTGCACATTGAGAATGTAAAATGGTGTACCCACTATGAGAAACATACAGTATGGCTGTTCCTCAAAATATTAAACATTGAATAAACCATCTGGTCCTCAAAATATTAAACACTGAATTACCATTTGATCCAGAAATTCTGGGTATATACTCAAAAGAATTGAAAACCGGGACATTTGTACATCAATGCTGACAAAAGCATTACTCACAGTAACCAAACGGTGAAAACAACACAAGTGTATATCAGCAAATGAATGGATATACAAAATGTGGTACATACACACACATAACTAAGTACTACTCTGTCATAAAAAGAAATACTTTTTCATTGGTGATCAGCAAACTTCCAGTTATGAGATAAATAAGTTCTGGGGATGTAACACACAACACAAGGACTACAATTAACAATACTGAGTTGTATATTTGAAAACTGGTAAGAGTAAATCTTAGAAGTTCTCACCACAAGGAAAAAACATTTGTAAATATGTGAAGCAATAGAGGTTAACTCACTGTAATAATCATTTCATAATATATATTAAATTATTATGTTTAATAATAATTAAACATGTTAAATGTTAAACTAACACAATGCTTATGTCGATCATATATCAATAAAGCTGGGGGGAAATGTTAAACTTACATACTTTGTACTTTATCTAACATAAACATTATACTAAGTAAAATAAAGCCAGGCACAAAAGAAAAATAGGAGGATTCCATTTATGTAAAGTACCTAAAAACAGACAAATTCTTAGACACAGAAAGTATAATAAAGTTTATCTGGGGTAAACGGGATTGAGGAATTATTCTTTAATGCGTACAGAGTTTCTCTTTAGGATGATGAAAAAGTTCTGGAAATAGATAATGGTGAGGATTCACAACATTGTGAATGTACTCAATGCCACTGAATTGTACACTTAAAACCAGTTAAAATGGTTAATCTTATATTGTCTATTTTACCACACACAAAAAAAGGTTTTCTAGAAGAACCTAAACATGCTAAAAGATCAAAAAAATTCACAGCCACAGGGACGCCTGGGTGGCTCAGATGGTTAAGCGTCTGCCTTCAGCTCAGGTCATGATCCCAGGGTCCTGGGATCGAGTCCCGCATCGGGCTCCCTGCTCCGTGGGGAGCCTGCTTCTCCCCCTGCCTCTCTCTCTCTCTCTCTCACGAATAAATAAATAAAATCTTTAAAAATTAAAAAAATTAAAAAATTCACAGCCACAATAACAAGACAGCACATCAATTCCTGTTCCTTAAACCCTAAAGACATTTCTGTCGTAAGTCCTTACAGAAAGAACGTCGGTATATAATGAGCAGCATCTTCAATAATATAAAATTTGTATATAACAAATCCTTAACACACATGAGTAGTAGATCTCAAGACCTTCATAAAATTTCTGTATTAAGACCTTCATAAAATTTCTGAATACAGATACAGGCTCACAGTTCCCAATTAGGCCACTAAAGCACCCTACAGGGCCAGAGTGAACTCACAAGGACAACACAAAATATTTTAAATTTGAGGAGAAAATAGTGATACCCAGAATCTATCAGAAGCCACAATTCTGCAAGACTTAAATTGATTTTTAGAAGAAGTTAGATGTTTTTTTAAATGGGGGGTGGGGGGGGCAGAGTGATCTGTGTGAATAACAACAAGCAACCAAACATACATGGAATTGGAGTTGCAGAAATAAGGTGGAAAAGAAAAAAATCTTAAAACTTCTTGAAATTCTATTAAAGTATAAATCCACAGATCTAAGAAACTCAAATAAACCCAAGCAAAATAAACAGAAAACTACACAATTATATACAGAAAGCTATGCACACTATCAAATTGTTGAAAACCAGTGAAGAGAAAAATCATAAAAGCATCCAGGAAAACACAACAACAACAAAAAAGGAACAAAGAACTGTAGACTTCTCATCAAAAACTATGGGAGGAAGAAGATAATGGAAAGACTTCTTTAAATGGCTCGAGTAAAAAGATGACAACACATAATTCTATATTCAGTCAAAATACTCATCAAAAAAATATGAAAAACTGGCAAACTAAAGCTGACAGAATTCCTTACCAACAGACCTGACTAGCAGAAGTTCTTAAGCAAAAAGAAAACAACACAACACAGACAGGTAAGCACTTTGATCTACCCAAAAGAATGAAGAATGCCGGAAGTGGTAAATAATGCGTGCAAATATAAAGAATTTTTCATCTTTAAGTTTCCTGTAAAATGTAAGTAACTGTTCAAAGCAAAAATAATATATCCTTGAGTTTGTAACACCTCTGGAAATAAAATGTAAAGCAGTAATAGTACAAAAAAGGGAGGAAAAACTGACTACCGTAACAATATATGTGAACTGCTATAATTTTACTTGAAGACACACTGTGAAAGTATGCAAAAAGTAAACTACAGGATAGCCACTAAACAAACAAACAAAGGTATGGCTTACAAGCCAATAATGAAAACAAAATGAAATGCTAAAAATTACTAAATCAACAACAAAAAAATGAGACAACAAAATAACTAGGTAGTATACTTAAATTCAACCACATTAGTAATTACATTAAATGTAAATGATCTAAATCCAATTCAAAGACAAACTGTCAACCTAGTTTAAAAAAAAAAAAACCCAATTACATGCTGTTTAAAAGAAACCCACTTTAACTATAAAAATACAGATTAAAGGTAAAAAAAAAAATAGAAAACATACATGCAAAAATTACATATAAGGAAGCTGTAGTGGTTACAGTGATATCAAACAAGGTACTTTCATGAAAAGGACTAAGGAACATTTCATAATGAGAAAGTGGTTAATCCATCAGAAACACATAAAAATCTTAATTGTGTACACCTAACAACACTACTTGGAAATAGGAGATATGAAAGCTGGGAGCACTTAAAGGAGAAACAGATAAATCAATTTGGACATTAACACTTTTCACGCCATAAATAATAAAAATAAACATAAAAATCATAAGAATATAGAAGATCTGAACACCTAACCAACTTGACTTCAATTCGCATTTCAACTCTTACGTATAGAGTAAGTGCAAACAGAACATCACCAAGATAGACCACATGCAGAGCTACAAAACAGATACAAATCTAAAAGATTTAAATCACAGAGTATTTTCACTAACCACAAAGAAAAAAACATGTACAAAGTTTTCAAATATTCAGAAATCAGAAAACACACGTCTAAAATAACTAATGAGGCAAAGGGGGAAAAAATCACAAGGAAAATTAGAAATCATCATTAAATGAAAATGAAAGGGACTTATCAAAAATTGTGGGATGCAGCTAAAACAGCACTTAAAGGGAAATTTATAGCACTAAATACCCTATTACAAAAGAGCTGGCATTTGATATCACAGATCTAAGCTTAAGGAGTTATAAAAAGATCAAATTAAACTCAGTAAATGGAAGGAAATAAAGTAGAAATAAACACAGTATAGAGAAAAAGCAGTGAAACAAGCCTTTGAATAAGTCAATGAAATTTACATACTTCTCCATAAACTGATCAAGACATATATTGCTAATCATAAGCAATGAAAAAGGTAATTTAATCAGATTCCACACTCATTAAAATAATAAGGATTTTAAGCCAGTAAGTTATGCAATTAAAAGAAAAAAATCTTGAAAAGACACAAATTACCAAAATGACTCAAGAGAGAAAATCTATACTGTTGTATCTATAAAAGAAATCTAATATATTAAAAACCTTACAAAGAAAACTCCAGGCCCAGATAAGTTTTCTGGTGAATTGTATCGAACATTAAAAGTATACCAAATCTATATAAATTCTGAAAAAATACAAAAGGCAAACATTTCTCATTTCCTGAAATTAACATTATCCCAATACCAAAACCAAAGACAGCAGCAAAAAACCAAAAACTGTAAGTCAATTCCTCATAAACAGACAAATCCTTAATAAAATATTAGGAAATCAAATTAATATATAAAAAGGATCATACATGACAACTCTGGAATGCAAGCAAGGATGATTTCAGATGTTAGACCAATATAATCCATCATATTAACAAAACAGAGAAGAAAACACATATATGATCATCTCACAATAGATGCAACAAAAACCTGACAAAACTCAATACCCATTCACAGTAAAAATTCTCAGCAAAGCAGGAACAGAAGAAAACATCCTCAATGTGATAAAGAGTATCTGAAAAACCTGCAGCTAACATCGTAATCGATGACGAAAGAATACTTCACCCCTAAAACTGAGAACAAGGCATGCATGTCCTATATCACCAACACCTATGTAACATTGTACTGGAGGTACCACTCAGTTTAAAAAAAAAAAAAAAAAAATCGACAAAGGTGCTAAGGTCATTCATGGTGAAAGGATAGTTTTTTTTCAACAAATAGTACTGAAACAACTGGGTATTCACATGGAAAAAGAAATGAATTTACCTCGTCCCATACACAAAAATTAAATCAAAGTCTGTTTGATCACAGACCTATTCCAAAACTTCTAAAAGACAACATAGGATAAATTCAAAAAGCACAGATCATGAAATAAGAAAATGTATAATCTAGACGATCAAATTTAAAACTTCTACTCTACAAAAAAAAAGAAGAAAAAGTAAGCTATATACTGGAAAAAAATATTCTATGTAGTTCTGAAAAAGGACTTGTACCCAGAATATACAAAGAAAGCTACCACAATAATATGAAGACATATAACCCATATAAATAACGAGCAAAATATTTAAACCATTCACAAAAGATGCATGAATGTCCTCAACAAAATGAAAAAACACAGGAAGATAATACTACAGATCAATTAGAATGGCTAAGATTAAAAAGGCTAGGAATTCCAAGGTGGAGAAACTACTGGTGGGAATGTAAACTGGTACTTGGAAAACAGTTTGGCAGTTTCTTATAAAACTGAACATACACTTACCACTTGACCTAGCAATCCCACTCAGAGGTAAGAAGAAGTGGAAACATCATGTCCGTACAAAGACCCGAACACAAATATTCACAAGTAGCTTCACTTCTAATAGCTCACAACTGGAAACAATCCGAATGTCCATCTATAGGGGGGTAAATTTAAAAAGCACGATATTTCCACAGGATGAGACTGTAGTTATAAAAAAGGAACTAATTACTAATATAGGAAACAGCATGATGAATCTTTAAGGGAGGGGGGGACACAAAAGAAAACATCACAGAATGTTACTTTTTATTGCTGCTGCAACAAACTTAGTAACTTAAAACAACACAAATTTATTATCCCAAATTCAGACACAGGTCAAAATGGATGAAAATGTGTGAGAGCAGGACCATATTCCTCTTTGGAGGCACACAAAGGAGATCATTACTTTGACCCTTCAGCTAAGAGGCAGCCTTGGCTCCTGCACTTTCCTTCCTCCATCTTCAAAGCCTGCTTTTTTGCTAAACTGGATCTCTCTGACCATTCTTTCACAGTCATCTCTCAGACTATGGTTATTAGGAATGGAATGATTAGATTAGACCCAACTGGATAATCTTCCATCTCAAGGCTCTTAACTTAATCACAGGTTCCGGGGATTCAAGTATGGACATCTCTGAAAGGCTTTTATTCTGCCTACCATAAAATGGAATGGAATTCCATTTACACAAAATTTAGAAGAAACACAAGTAATCTGTAGTGTTGGAAAGCAGATCAGTGGTTGCCTGGGATGGGAGTGAATAGTGTAAATGATTGCAGCTGGGAACAAGGGAATGTTTCTGTAATGAACATGTGCCTTGGCTTGAACTGTGGTGGTTGCACAGATATAGATATCTATATCTATCTATCTATATATATGTATTTTTCAAAACTCAGTGAATTAACCATTTCAAATGGGTTTATTATATGCAAAGTACAACTCAACCCACTTTATTTAAAGTCATAAACAATATTTTTACCTGGTGTTTTATTTTGGTTACATTTTCCCCCCAAACGCTTTAACAGGTTTGCCCATAGCCTTAATCCTCCAACCCGTCTTTCTTATATACCTTAAGTTCCCACCATGGCACTGTTCAGTAAAACACTTTATGACTAGGGAAGAAATAATATTTACCACTGGAGAACTAAACACTTTTTATACATTATTTCTAAAGAAAAACCTGTTGCAAATTCCAGAGCAAATATGGGAATTTATAACAAGGCCACAACACTGGCAGTGATATATTCCTAAATTACGTATTATATGGTAATGACTAAGAATCCTGTGTGCTGCCATGGTGTTACTTCTAGGAGACCATTCAGAAGCAGTTAACTAAGAGGAGCTAAGAAGCCAACTAACCTGTGTGTGGAAGTGATGAGGAAATCATCTGTAGCACTTTAAACACTGACTGAGCACCACTACCTTCAAGAAAATTGGACAACCACTAACAACCTTAAGGTTCTACTGACCCCCCAGATTAACCTAACTTCCTGCAATGACACTAAATTAATATCATTCTTCTACGCACAACTCAGTACAAATCATGAACAGGAACATCCATCCTATGGGTCACACTTAAACTACTGAGACCACTAAAAGTACTTATCTCCCTGCCTCCAAAACTATAAAAGCTCTGAAAATACAATATGGTCTCTAAAATTAACATTCAAAAAGCCTCAGTGTAGAGATATCCTGTTAGAACCTTAGCTCTCCTATCCCAAAATGTAAAAAGAAGAGGAAAAAAATTTTTTAATTCTTGTAGTAACAAGAATGTTTTTCACTTACGTGGCACTCAGTTGGATTTTCTCAAAGGGAAAAAAAAAAAAGAGGTATCAGTCTCCATCCCAGGTTTAAAATGCTAGGCCTGGGGCGCCTGGGTGGCTCAGTTGGTTAAGCGACTGCCTTCGGCTCAGGTCATGATCCTGGAGTCCCGGGATCGAGTCCCGCATCTGGCTCCCTGCTCGGTAGGGAGTCTGCTTCTCCCTCTGACCCTCGCCCCTCTCATGCTCTCTGTCTCTCGCTCTCTCTCAAATAAATAAATAAAATCTTTAAAAAAAATAAAAATAAAAAAAATAATAAATAAAATGCTAGGCCTGATTCCTCCTACTGAGGAAAGTAAACAGCTCAGTTCCAAAACTGAATGAACAAGCTTCTTGAAATTATATCAATTCTCTAATGCTAAAAAGATTCCCTCTAAAATGGTAAGTAATTTACCACTCACAGTACAATTTAGAGCACCAATTTATGAAAATAAGGACCCTCTATTTTAAAATAGAGCACATTCAATGCTGTTATGAGAAGTGCGTGATTTCTTAAGAAGAAATACTATATAAAGTCAATATATATAATTTACACACATATAAATGACAAGTCTGATCAAAATAACTACTTGAAAACACAAAGACATAAAATTCTCATCACATTTTAGCAGCGTGAATTCTTACATCCATTCTCTCTTCTTTCTTTAAATAAGCATTTATAACACCCCTTCCAAGCACAAAGGTACAATAGTCCTTAACATTCTAGTGGGAAAGGAGAAAAAAAAAAGTCACCCATGTAAATATATAATCAGCGGTAAATATTAGGAAAAGGTACGAGCTCCTGTGACACCAAGAAAGCCCTCTCTAAGCAGGTAACACTCCTGCAGCAACCTTGGTGTAGAGGGCTTGGCTAAGACTGAGGATGGCTATTCATGCTTTTACGACAAGCTGTGCTGGCCCCAAACTCAACTTGCTATGCTGCTGAGTTTCAAAGACACTAGTTATACATCTTCATAAGGACTCAATATTTTGTTTCAGTAAAATTTAGTATGTTTATCTGTTAAAATTTTCAAAAAGCTTTATCAGTAGGTCAAGGTCATTGATCCTACTCCCCCCCCCCCCCCGGGGTCATGTATCTAACCTCATACTTTAGATCTCATTTAAATAATATTTAGTAGTGGTTAAAAGCTGGCTAGAGAGCTATAATTTGTCTGTGACGCCAAGTACATTACTTACTCTGAGAAAGAAGGAAAAATATAAGGGGAGGAACAAAAGAGTGCTTTTCTCTAGGAGCTTAGACAAATACCATATAAATTAAAGAGCTGATGGATGCCTTGTTTTGTGGATTTGTGGAGCATGTAAGAAGTATCTGGTCTACAGAGAGAAAGGAGAATGAAATAATGTCCAGCACAGATTCCACTGAGTCCCTAGTTCCCACTGTGTTCCCAATTCCAGGATGTATCCCTGCACCAAGTTCATGAGATACTTTCCAATAAATTCTCCTTTTTCATCAACCTCTCAATTACTGGGTTTTATTGAAAACTCAAGAGTCCTAAATCAAACAAGTCTGAAGTCTACAACATTCCAGAATCCTTAATAAAGTTATAAATGTATAATTAAGTACTAAATAAACAATCAAAGCCAGTTAAATAATCTTATATACATATATATCCACAAACACGCCTAGGGATTTTATTTGCTAAATGTTTATTCAACACCATACTTTCCCTTTCATTAATATTCTAAGATATGATTTGCCGTTTTTCTATTCTGCCTTCCTTTATCTCGATAACCCCGCCAGTTCTTGCTTTCTCACATTTCTTGTGGTTATTTTAGCTAGTCTATGTGCCCTTTTTCTTTTCCCCTTACATACCAAATCCAGCAACTTTGTGGAGAAAAACCTTGAATACATAGTTGGGTCACTCTTTTAAACCCAAAGCTAGAGAAAAATAAAATAAGCTAGGTCAACCTAATTGCAAAGTCAGCTTAAGAGCACAGCACCAACAGTTTTTAGTTCTTCTCTAGATTCTTTTAAAAAATGCCCACCCCCCTGTCCAATGCAAACTGGTGCAGCCACTGAGGAAAACAGTCTGGAGGTTTCTAGAAAAGTTAAAAATAGAATTACCCTACAATCCAGCAATTGCATTACTGGGTATTTACCCAAAAACTAAAGAAAGAGTAATTCAAAAGGATACATGCACCCCTATGTTTATAGCAAAATTATTTTGTACAATAGCAAAATTATGGTAACAGCCCAACTATCCATTGATTGATGAATGCATTAAAAAGATGTGCTATATACCACATACACACAATGGAATATTATTCAGCCATTAAAAAGAATGAAATATTGGGCGCCTGGGTGGCTCAGTTGGTTAAGCAACTGCCTTCGGCTCAGGTCATGATCCTGGAGTCCCGGGATCGAGTCCCGCATTGGGCTCCCTGCTCAGCAGGGGGTCTGCTTCTCCCTCTGCCCTCTTTCCTCTCGTGCTCTCTGTCTCTCATTCTCTCTCAAATAAATAAAATCTTTAAAAAAAAAAAAAAGAATGAAATATTGACATTTGCAAAGACATGGATGGAGCCAGAGAGTATTACGCTAAGTGAAATAAATCAAAGAAAAACAAATACCATATGATTTCACTCATGTGGAACTTAACAAAATAAGCAAAAGAAAAAAAAAAAGGAGAGAGAGGCAAACCAAGAAACAGACTCTTAACTACAGAGAACAAACTTAGGGTTACCAGAGGGGAGGGGGGTTGAGAAGATGAGTAAAATCGGTGATGGGATTGAGAAGTGCACTTGTAATGAGCACTGGCTTATATATGGAATTACTGAATCACTCACTACACTGTACACCTGAAACTAATATTACACTGTGTATTAACTAAATGGAATTTAAATAAAAACATAAAAAAAAAAAAGTCGCTCTCTCCCACCCCCACCCCCAACATTCTTCAGGTACAGAAAACAACACAGAAACACACTAACAAGGCAAAAAGTGACTCAGGAGTCCTATTCTAAATATGAAAAATTAAGAAGAATACTTTAACCAATTTATTTCATCTATTATTTATCCTCTCATTTACCTGGGAAAGTAGTATATAATAGGAAAAACTAAAGGTGTGAGTGATTAAAAAAAAAAAAAACAACTGGTGTCGGTTTAACAATATTTTTCCTATTTTATGGGACTACACAAAGTAACATATCTTACATTTGATAGCACGTTAGATTAAGATATGGTAACCTCAGAATGAAGAAGGCCTTTCAAAGTACACCACAAAATTCAGAAGTACTTTGGAAACAATGAAAATTCTGATCAAAAAATTTTCTTTAAAATCTACTTACTGTAATTTTTGCCAGGAAATCAAAAGACATATTGCAAACCAGTAAAAAAAAAAAAAAAATATTTGCAGACACATATTACAACAGGCAGATCACATTTAAAAACAAAACAAAACAAAAACACCTCCAGGATGGGTCATCACCCAGGTCAAGAACATGTATCAACAAATCAACAATGAACTCATGAAAAGACACTCAACATCAGCTGTCACCAAGAAAATTCAAATTATAATCACAATGAGAAACCACTATACTCCCACCACCAGAATGGCTAAAACGGACAGCACTGACAAATATTAAATGCCAGCAAAGATATGGAGCAAGTGCAACTCTCAAACATTGCTAGTGCAAGTACAAATTGGTACAAACTGAGGAACTGTTTCCCAGTATCTACTAAAAGTCAAACACACACATACATATACCCTATAACCCATCAATTCCATCTCTAATACACCAAAAAGAAACACGTACTTAAATCTTCTAAAACACACACACACACACACACACACAACACACACAGGAATAGCCCAAAGGTGGAAAAACCCAAATGTGTGTCCTTCCACAAAAAAATAAGTAATAGTGCTATATCCACATTCATAGCAATGGAAAAGAAAACAAGCCTTGCTCGACACAACAAAGACGATGACTCTCAGCTTTACTAATCTATGCTCCACAGTGGGTACAGGCCAATAGAGTGGTCTCTTTCGGTGGGGGAGAGCCTGGGAGAGTACAAAGGAGTCTGCTGGATGGCAGGAAATGTTCTGTATCTATATCTTGTTAGTAGTTATACGCATGTATACTACAGTAAAAATTCATGGACATAACTAATTTACGGTAAGAGAAACGAAGAAAGTGATTACCTGAAGTGCAAAGAGAAGAAAACTGAATGAAAGGGGGGTCTGAAGGCACTTCTCTCTGGGTGATGGAATGTTCTAAATCGCAACTGGGATGAATTATATGGTCATGTAAAGCTGTCAAAAATCACCAGAACTGTACACTTAAAATCTGTTATTTTTATTGGAAGTAAATTATACCTCAAATAAAGTTTACAAAGTTATACATTTAAAATGTATGTACTTTTACCTTATGTAACTATGCCAGAATAAAAAATGGTGGAAGAGTCCAAAAGACAATAGCCCACTAAAAGAAATGACTCAAATATACAGAAGACACTCAACCTCACTCAAAATAAAAAACAAGCGGCGCCTGGCTGGCTCAATCAGGGGAGCACGTGACTTAATCTTGGGGTTGTCAATTCTAGCCCCACATGGGGCATGCAGTTTACTTTAAAAAAAAATTAGACACTAAAATACCATCTCAACTATCAGATTAGGGAAGAGCAAACCTTTGGCAACACTACACCATACTGGCGAGAGTATGGGCAAAGAGACTCAAGTTGGGAGCAGGAAGCCTCTGTGAAGTCCGTCTGGCAGCAGTTACCTACTTACAAATGTACACATCATTTGATCCAGCAGTTCCAATTCTAGTAATTTATCATCAGATAGCCTTGCATGCATACACTATGACACATGTACCAAGTTTATTCATTGCAACACTGTAACAGCAGTAGACTAAAGCAACCTAAACATCCACCAACTGGGGAAACCAGTTAAATTAGGGTATATCCACAGAATAAAATACCTTACCACCATTAAAAAAGAGGGAAGGCTCTTTATGTGTTGATTTGAAATCCAAATATACTAGTGAAAAAAAGGAAGTTATAGCAATGACTACATTTGTGTTTATAGCAATTATCAAGGAGAGGATGTAAAGCATATACTTACTGGCTTTTTTACATAACATATAGTATTTCTCTGGAACGTTACAGAGGAAACTGATAACACTGGCTGACTCCAGGAAAGTAACTGAATGATATGGGGTATAGGGGAACAAGAGGAGAAAGAATACTTTTGCCTAGGTAATAAATTCACATTATTAAAAACTCAAATCATTTTTGAAGCAGTTATCAGCTTCACTTCTTATACATCACTTGCTATACACACACAGATAGTCGTATAAATGTGCAAAATGTACAATGATCATAAATTCTCCAAAAAAAAAAAAAAAAAAGGGCACCTTAATCTGGCTTAAAGTTATTTTGTTGTTATATTTTCAATCCTTAAAAAGTATCCAGTATGAATTTTGAAATGATTTTGAAATGAATTTTGAAAGAGATTTTATTTATTTACTTGAGAGAGCAGAGCAAGAGAGAACACAAGTGGAGGGGGGAGGGGCAGAGGGAGAGGAGGGAGCCTGATGCCTGGCTCCATCCCAGGACCCTGAGATCATTATCCGAAGGCAGATACTTAACCAACTGAGCCACCCAGGCGCCCCTCATTAATCTGAATTTAAGTTACTACAACAGGAAATATTCAGCACTACTTTGTCCAAGCCTGAAAAAGACATACACCTCTAAGAAAGTATACCTAACTATCCCCATAACCGGTTAATCATCTTAAACTAAACAATTAGCTTTTTATCATTCTGTCCTCTAACCTTCCACAAAATTTGCTTTCCTTTACTATTTTAGTATTCTTGAACCCTAAAACTTGAATGCATGTTTACATACGCACACATTATATATGTCCTTTTAACAAAATGAAAACTCCATTTCAGTTGTTAATGTAGTGATGGTCTTTACATTTTTTTATTTTTAATTTTTTTTGAGAGAGAGCATGCACACAAGGTGGAGGAGCAGCAGAGGGAGAGAGAATCTCAAGCAGGCCCCACGCTCAGCACAGAGCCCGACACTAGGCTCGATCTCAGGACCCTGAGACCATTACCTGAGCTGAAATCAAGAGTCAGGCGCTTAACCAAGTGAGCCACCCAGGCAACCTTACATTTTACTATTTTCTTAGATAATACTAATCATTAGTCAACAGAGGGAAAAATGGGCATTTATCACTTCAGTATGTTCAAATTTCATTAAGAACTGAATCTCATGGATACGAATTTCTTTACAGACTTTAATTCTAGAGTTATATATTGTATAATCATCAGTCTATAGAAAAAATTATAACCACCTTGCAACAAAAAAAAAGCTAAATCTCCAAATCTTACAACTATTCATGCTTAAAAAAAAAAAAACCACTATTTTGACATGTTCAGAGTAATAATTATTTTTTTAAAAAATCAAATTCATCTTTCAATCACATTTCTCCATGAAACATCATTCAAGAGTCAAAGCTAAAGAGACATGCCATATGTTTAATAAAAAAACTATCTGAAATAATTCTACCACATTAAAACATGCTTCTCCCTCTCTCTCCCTCTGCTTGTGCTGTCAAATAAAAATATCTTAAAAATAAATAAAATTTTAAAAAATTTAAAAATTTTGGAAACCATGCACTGCATGTACACTAGGCAGTGCCACTGTGCAACCAGTTGCTGTTATAATCAGACCTCAACAGAGAAATGACACAGATTTCTAGTAATGGAGTGAGCATACAACTTTTCAGTTGATAATATACAGAACAGACGGCACATATATCCACATAAATGTTTTCACAAACGAATCCCCGCCGTTTCCTCACTAGTCAAAAAAACCAGCAGCTCTAGAGGACGTAAGAGACCAAGATCAAGATTGCATATGAGCAATGAACAAAAAGATCAGGAAGTGTAAATACCCAGTGGCCACCTCCTTAAACCCCTCTACCTAATCACTTTTCTTCATTCTCTTTATCACAGCCCAGTGAACGCCACATGTGGTCCCCAAACCAGCAATATCAGCATCAGTAGTATTACCTGGCAATCTACTAGGAATGTAAATTCTCAGGCTCCAACCCAGATCTAGTGAATCAGAAACTCTGGTGGTACAGCTGAGCAATATTAAAATATGTGTTTTAATAAGTTCTCCTAGTGATCCACTACATCTGAGAACCCATCACAGTTCTTAGTTAAGATGTTCACTTTTCACCTCCCATCAGGCAATAGCCTCTTAGAAGTCAACAGATCCTCCAAGGTGCTGTCAAGATGGTTTGATTACATGAACTTCCAACTCAAATTCCTTCAAAAGTCCCTCAACTTTCTAATGCCTTAGTTTACCTTCAAGACTCTCATGATAGAGATCCTGCCACCACTTCCTCCCATCCCCTCCACCATCACCCCTTATAGCTAGGTGCTCACCTCTAGATCTAATTCATAAATTATTAATCCTAGTAGTCTTTGCACTGCTATTCCTCTTCATGGAATGGCTTCCCTTCCTCCTACCTTTCCTCTACCTCCCCACTCAATACCACATCCAGCTAAGATGTAGTCATTTTCCAAGACTTGCTCCATTCTCCACCTGGCCCAAGAGTGGGTTAAGAACTCCCTCCCCTATGCTCCTAAAAGCAACCTGCGCTGTCTTGATTGAGTTATTATTTCCTGTTGACTTGTAGATCCTGGACTGGATCCTGAACGGGAAAAATAAAAAAAAAAAGGGAAAAATTGGGGATATCCAAATGAAGTCTATAGTTTAGTTTAATATCAATGTTAATTTCTTACGTTTGCTAAGCATAACACAGTTATGTAAGATTTTAACACTGGGGAAGCTGAATGAAGGGTACATAGGAATTTTGCACTATCTCTGCAACTCTTCTGTAAGTCTAGAATTATTTCAAAATAGTTTTTTTAAAAGCAATATTTATGTAATTTTAATTAAACAGTACTTAATTCAGATCAACTTCCCAGTTATCAAACTGAGATTCTAATGACATATTAATGTAAAACCTTTAGAAAAGTTTTGAAAATACATAGTGATTAACCTAAAACTCCATAAAAATTACACTCACTAGAAACTTCATGAACTAGTTACTCTATACCAATCTATTTTTATGACTATTCTCCAATAAGCACCTAATTTAATTATCCCTTGGTTAAGGTATCATGATGACAAGGGAATTCCCCATTCCCATACAGCTTTCCCCCCCCCCCCCCCCCGCCCCGCCCCGCCCCATGGCCTGGTGTTGCCCTCCAGTTTCTGTCCATTAGCTATCTGGATTATCAAATTAATTCCTCATCCCTACAGACTCCCATTCTTTATACCCCACCCCTGTTCTCCACAAGAGAAGCCAGAGAGAAGAAAATTTGGATGTTTAACTCTTTTTAGTATCATTCTCTCTCGAATTTTCAAACACTTTAAGAATTCAGAAATGTGGACCTGTTTGCAATAGTCTCAGAATTATGTGGTGTCATTCTCACCCATCACACTACCAGCTCAACTTTCTCCCATCCACGGCTAAGCCCCTTTCCCTCTCAAACCATCAGCTCATCCTTCATGCACTACATCATCAGGGCTCAAACATAATCCTGCTGTTCTGCTTAAAATCTTCAAGAGTTTCCTGTCACAGAAGAATGTCCAAACCCCTTAACACAGCAAAGAAGTCACTTCATGATATGACCCCTGCTTACCTTTCCTGTTGGTTCCACTCTACAATTCACAAACCGTATGCTAAACATAAACCAAACTTTTCCAGAAAAGACCCACCTGTTTGGCATCTTTATGGTCTCCTGTTATACCACTCACATATCTGTTTTTCACTGTAAATTCTTTTAACAGACACGGACTTTAAATTAGTAGTTAATGTGGGCAATACTTCACATGTATTTTAGTTAAAAAATTACTCACATGAACAGCATTTTCTCATTGTACTTAGGAGACATACGTTTAGTGCAATTTCTAAAATGTGTAGCACACAGAGAAAGAGCAAACCTAAACTGCTAAAAAAAAATTACTGGCTATGACATTCAGCAGTCATATAATTAAAAGTAAGGGCATTAAAGAAAAAACTGCCATAAATATGTTTGGTGCCATTTCTTTTAGTTTTCTCTATGGTAAAATGGGAAGTAACAAATGTATCAGAACTCAGAGATTAATGGATAAAACAACAGGAGTTTCTTCTTCAGATATCTAAAAAATATTTTCTCTGAGAATAATCTGTTAAAAATTGAGAAGATGTCAGAGAAATTATAAACGTTTTCTTTAGGAAAAACCAGCTCAGATAATAATTAACCTGAAGAAATCAGTACTGTATATTTCCCATTTAATTTGGCTGAACACTGACTTAATTTTTAAATTATATGTCCAATCATCGGGTCAAAGAGCATTAGATCCAGAAAGAGACCTCAGAGATCCACTTCAATATTTGAAAGATGAAGCAACTGTAGTCCACAAAAACCACTATCCGTTGGGTCACAAAAGGCTTTTTCTACATGGCTAACCATTTTCTTATTTTAGTGGACTGATGAAGTATTGCTCAAGATTACTGTTCAGAATATACAACTCGTTAATTTTGCTGTATGTTGGGTAGTTATCTTCCTCAAGGTAGTTTAAGGTTTAAAATATCCCCTAAATATGTACAATTAACCTGTTTAGAATTTTCTAACAGTTGCCCTCAGATTTAGGCTTCCATTAGCTGGTAAAGTAGTGGAATAATGTTAAAAGCAAAGCCAAAATAAATAGCATCAAATTTTTTTACTTTGTAGCTCATTTTGAAAAGATAAATTCATTTCAACACCCGTATTAGCCATAGACAGAGTACATAAGATTACCATCACATGAGGAACCTCAACTTTTCATTTTAAAAAATGATATGTATTTGAAAAGGTTAACAACAAAGTATGGGCCAGTTCCAGTTAAGAGAGAAATTTAAGTGACTATCACGGGTTAATGGCACAACCTTCCCAAGTATGAATGGACACACATTTTGGTGTGGTAGATGGGGAAAAGAGGCTGTCTGCCCAGCAGCTCCCCTGTTTACTCAAATGTCATTCCCACTGCCCTACCCCCACCCCCACCAGGTACTTGGAAACACCCACAGTTTCTATATGGCCTCTGGCCATGGTGGGCACCTTCCCAAACCAAACTGATCAGTACTACTAGAATTTTCCAAATGAGATAAAGAGGCAGTCCCTCTTCTACAGCAGGGGAAAACAAAGGATAAGAACTCTGGTACTGACAAGTTACGTTTTCCACCATGTGAAGAAAGTCAAAGTCTTCTTCTTTTTTTTAATATTTTATTTATTTGACAGAGAGAGGCACCGCAAGAGAGGGAACACAAGCAGGGGGAGTGGGAGAGGGAGAAGCAGGCTTCCTGCCGAGCAGGGAGCCCGATGCGGGGCTCAGTCCCAGGACCCTGGGATCATGACCTGAGCCGAAGGCAGACATTTAACGACTGAGTCACCCAGGCGCCCCAAAAGTCAAAATCTTCTGTGAGACAATGAAACTAACCTCTCTCTCTCCCTCTCCCTCCCTCCCTCTCTCTCTCTCTCTCACACACTCACACACACACACACACACACACACACACACACACACACACACTGTCAGCAGAGATTTCTGTTAGCATTCAAATGCTCTGGTTCCTGTTGTGCCTGAAGCCTTCCGGCCTCAATGCTCTTCCCATAGTTGAGTTACATCAATCCATTTTGGGAGTCTATGTGTCAATGAATCCCCCTTTTTGGCTTAAGCTAACCTGAACTGAGTTTCTATTGTACAACTAAGAGTTCTGACTCATACCAACTTGGTGAAGCTGGCCAAGATTAATCACAACAGAGTATCACAGGTAAATGTAACTAAAGGCAAATTGTAAAATCTTCTTAACCATATATGTATAAAATACAAATAGGAGTATCTAGCTGTCATCATAACCTGAATGAAATACGTATTTTCACTTAAAAATAAAGTGTTAATTTCTTAAAATCTAACATTTATTATAACAGAAGCACATTTTCAAATTTGTTCATCAATTATCCATTTACTTGTTTTTTCCAGATTGATTCAAATACCGTCTGTAAGTAGTTCCTCCAAGAAAAGCATACAGCACTCACATTATGTCCCTGGGCTTCCAAATGGTAAATACCAATGTAATAAAGCCTCTTTCGACCTTCCCCTAAATGCTGACTTTTAATGAGTTATTTCCAGTATACTACTGTAAAGATGAACCAGGTTAAAGCTATCGGCTGGTTACAAAAGCATTTCTGAGAGAACAATTTGCTCAAATATTTACGAACACCTACCAGGTCCTGTTTTATGTCCTGGAGTGACAAGACAGAACCTGTCCCTGTTCTCATGGAGTGTATGTTCCAGAGATGAGTAAAACAAACAAACAAAAACAATGATCAAGGCTATTTCAGAGAGGTAAGTGCTATGAGGAAAACATAAGGGTCTTGCAACTGAAAATGGCTAAAGAGTGAGCAACTATTTCAGTGTGACCTCTCAGGTGGTAGCACTGGAACTGAAATCTAAATGACATAAAAGAATTAGCCGTATGACAATCTCAGGGCAAAGCCTGAGGCAGAGAGCAAAGCAATTAAGGCACTGAGACAGGAACAAGCTTGTTCAGTGGGAATGGAGCTGGTATGGCCAGGCATAGTGAACAAGGGGAAGAACGGTGATGTGAAACAGGATAAGGATTGTGAGGTGGCCACAGGGCAGATTAGTGGTGGTGGTCCCTCACAGCCTAAGGAAGGACTTTCAGATTTTACACGGAGAGTGATGAAAAACCCATTAGGTGGGGAACAGGGAAGAAAACGGACATTTACTAAGCACCTTTTATAGTGCCAAGCAAAACAGTATATATCAATATTTCCACTGTGTATTCTATAAAACAATATATGCATTTCTGTAAGTTATACCATGTGCATTTATCATATTTATCAAAGCTCATTAGTACGCTGTTACACACTTTTCCTGTTAATACCAGTTCTCACTTGCAGGAAGTCACCTCTACGCTGATTTGTCAGACCAAATGAACCAACCAATGTTATCTACTAGCAGAACACACTTGAGTCATCGAAAAGAAAATGCAGGAAGGGCAAACGAGACTAGAAGAAATAAATAAGGCAACCAGCTATTCATGAAAGTATATGACCCGAAAAAGGGAACAAACCAAGTAGAGGAGCACCAAATTAGAAAACATACCCACATTCAAGAAGCGAGGGTCTAAGGATACAAAAGATTACATTATCTACTGAAACAACTTTCCTGCAGACAAGTAGACAAAGGGTAATGCAAAATCTTCTAAGATAAATTCTCTGTTCTTCTCATTTCATAATACCTTGCCTGTTTTAACAACATTTCAGAGAAAAGTGAAAATAATCTTTAAGTGCACCATCCTTGGTAACTTTTTTAATCTGTTGATGAGGGGCATCTGGATGGCTTTATGGGTAAAGCATACAACTCTTGATATGGTCTCAGGTCATGATCTCAGGGTTATGGAATTGAGCCTGTGTGGGGCTCTGAGCTGCATGTGGAGGCTGCTAAAAGATCCTCTCTTTCCCACTGCCCCTCCCCCACCCAGTGTGCGAGACACACACTGGCTCAAAAAAAATTGTTGATGAATTTTAAAACTTTACTTACAAATACAAATTATTTATTAAATTATCACTGAAAGACTATGTCAAGCACTGTACCAGATGCTAATGATAAAGATATGTGAAACACAACTGTCCTCAAAGAAGGCCCTGCCTAGTGAGACAGGAGCCAACAATTCAATCAAGGAGAGGTCTGTGCTAGAAACAGATGATTAGTGGTCACAGGCCAGGATGTCAATTTAAGACTGTCACTGAAAGAAGCTTAATCTTCAATCAGATGATATAACTTCATTCAGCCAACATGCTGTAGTATGTCAGTTTTTAAACTGTATAAAACAATCTATCCAAATTTCTTTAATGAAATGTAAGAAACTGAGTATGATGGTTATTCTTTTGTTAATAATTACTGTTCTGTTTTTTTAAGATCTTATTTGTTGAGAGAGAGCGCACGCACATGCACGCTTGCAGGAGCAGGGGGAGGGAGCAGAGAGAGGGACAAGCGGACTCCTCTCCAAGCAAGGAGCCAGATGTAGGGCTCGATCCCAGGACCCTGAGATCACGACCTAAACCAAAATCAGATGCTTAACCATGTGAGCCACTCAGGTGCCTCAATTACTGTTCTTTATGAGACACATTCAGAGTTCTTAACCCAGAGCTGTTTGCAGATTAACCTCAAAAAAAAAAAAAAAAAATCTTATATTCCCTTTTATTAGCAATCAAATTTCCTTATCCTTTGTATCTAACTTTGAATGCATACTTAACAAAACTGGAGGATTAGAACTTCAGAATCCTAATAGAGCCTCAGAATACTACCTAAAGAAATTAGCACCAATAAATGTGCTATGTTCTATCATTCAAAATGAAAATTTATTTCCAATTTTGATTACTGATTCTAAATCCATAAAGCTTAGAGAATTACAGTTTGACACTACTTTAAACTAGTATTTTCTAAACTCGGTAAATAAAATCATTATCACTTGTAAAATAGTAAAATCAAATTAGAAGTTTATAAAAGCATGTTTTTAAATGAAAGATTACAGAAAATGACTGTGCACCAGCTATTAAAACTTACTTCAGTATTTTTGCACATATACACATCTTGTTATGTCATATATTTGGAAGTCCAACTCAAAGTTTGCATAACATGTAGTATGTGTATTTGAAATAATTGATCCATACAAGCAGCATCCACTGGAGAGCCAGAGCAGTGTCTGATCAAAGCAAAAAGACTTTTTTTTTAAAGAAAAGTAGTAACATTTTTTTCTTGAAATACCAAGATATGACCAAACTCAATATAAAATATTACATAAAGTGACATATGTATTAGAGACAAAACACAGTACACATTCTCATTTTAAATTTTATTTTTATTTAAGTAATCTCTTACACCCAACATGGAGCTCAAACTCACAACCCAGAGATCAAGAGTCACATGCTCCTCCAACTGAGCCAGCCAGGTGCCCCCACATTCTCATTTTAGAGAATTAGAGCAACAAAAGCTCAGTCACCAAATGTAGTTGTAGCCCTCTGAATTGGGAATTCTAGCCATCCAGGCCTCTGCAGTTGCCACAGGAAGTCAAGACAGGTTTACAGAAGGAGTGTCACTTTTCTGCCCCTCTCTACAGCTGTTGCTGCTGCAGCTAACAAAGCCACCAAGTAGTAGCAAGCATCACTGAGTACTTCCTATGTGCTGGGCCCTGTGATAACTGCTTTACATATATTCACATTTTAATCCTCACAACTGCTCTATAAGGAAAGTATTAATTACTCTTTATTTCCATTTTTCACAGTGGAAACCAAATGGAATGGTTACAAAATTTTCCAAAACCATACAACTAATAAGCAGGGGTGACAAGCCAGGTATGCCAGGCTCCAGAGATTCTCACCACAGTAACATACTACATACAGTAAGAGTTAATTACCTAAGATCAGGCACACACCCTACCTAGCCCTCTTATCACCAGAGAGGCAATACTCTCATGAAAGCAGGTCACACTGAAACAGAATTAAATGTACAAAAACAGGTGCCACCTTTCTCTTGAGATTTTCCAGCTTAAGTTGAAAATGATAAACACAACTAGAAGGCAAAACCTTTTACAGTAAACTAAACAGCCAATGAACAATTAACAAGTAACACCAACTGCAACCTAAAATGGAATCAGAATTGAATTTATCTGTCTCCTTTGTGTCAGCAATACATACATCTAAATTCACAAGTCATGGCAGGATCTGTGCAATATCAGAAGCTACAGTCCCACAAATCCCATTATACCAAAGACTATCACAATTATTAAAAATCAACTACCGAATTTTAAGAAACACAATTCTCACGATTTCCAAACCCCTGGCAAAACACCTTTGAAATCAGACATCTATATACTTCTATACAACCAATATCTCCTTCTAATATTTGCATTGAATTAATTCCTAATTACTGACCTTTGGATGGGACTTGGAAATCACATCACTATCACTAAGTACTTCAACTGGTCTGATGACCCAATCATAAAGCAGAACTAACAGCTTGTAATCAGTCAGTGGCTCTAATTTTGCCAACAAATCTGAGAAATAAAAATAAGTGTTTGCAGAAATACACACAATTCCAGCTCTTTAAAAACTGTCTGAGAAGCATGGGAAAAAATAAGTTTTCTCTCTTCTTCTGATTGTCCAACTGAAAGAAACAGAAAGATTAAGAATTCCTAACTGGATCCCTTGATTTTTCACAATCAATACTTTTTAAAAATGGTAATACTAGCATTGCAAAATTCAGTTCAAAAGATTATACATGAAAATAAGTTTCTCCCACATCTGACCACATGATCGCCCCATCCCAACCCCACCCCCTAGTCTCCTGTGTATCTTTCTGGAGTCATCCTAAGCATATAAAACATACACACATAACTCATACACTCTCCCATGTTTGTGTCCTCGTTTCTACTCTTCTCCCATTTTCTAAGCTAAAATGGCAGCAGACTACAACATCTTCTGCCTCTGTTTTTTCACTTATTGTATCTTTGAGAAAATCCTATAAATACTAACAAAGTCATAAACATCAATTCTAAACAAATCTGTAAGAGAACAATTCACACAAAACATCTCTCACCAGATGTTAAAACTGGTGACCTCTGCTAGCAGGACAGAAGGAAATTCAAGGTCAAAGAAACAACCCCACCCCCCATGAGAACATGTTAGTTTTTAATACAGAATAGGAAGACTATTTTCCTGACACAGTAACAGACTGCACTCCACTCCCAACCTCAGTCTAAGATCTCACAAATGTACGTTTCTTATTAATGAAGACAGAGAAAGGTGATTTAAAGAAAACTCATCACTTTAGTGGGAGAAAATTTAAGTACACAGTAGATCACATTTTTATATAAAAAGGTGCCAAAGAACACTACTACAGCTACAAATAGCATCTAAAAATTCACTCATGTATGATAAATTCTATCCCATAAAAAAAAATTATACAGGAAAAAAAAAGACATTAAGGAAATTCATTCATATCTATTTCCATTACCTTATTTCAGAAACCCAAAGTAGATGACCCAATTGCCTTATACTGTGAATTACTGACATCTGATAGCCGACGAACAGAAATAGAACAAAATTAGTATACACTCTACCCAATTAGCCTGTTCAAATTAAGGGAAAAGCATAAAACATCTCTTGCTAACCCAAAAGCTGTATTCTATTAGCAGTCGAAGGTAACTAGCAAAATATACTGTTACTATCACTTCTCTGGAAGTGTTTGCTTATGCTAATGCCAAATGCTTGCATTTGTAAGGCTATAGATTTTTAGCCTTTAAATACTCTAAATAAATTTTCTATGTAGATCTCCCTCAAAAACAATTACATAAAATGAATCTCAATTTTAATACAAGAATTGACTATATACGTTTTCCTTGAATAAATGCTCTAACTTTACGTAACACTTCACATGACCATTCTTAGTATGCATTTCTAGAAACTAAATGATTTACCCATTTAACTATGGCTTTGCAAAAAACGATACAAATTCATTTGTTTAATACTGAATCCATGTTAAAATGCTACCCATCATTCAAGTAGATGCACAGTAACAAAAAAAGCAAACATCCACTTAACAACTGATTACCTCATTACAATGTCCTATCACACAGTGTGCTGAAAAGGACACAATGAAAAAAAAATGAAAGAAAAGCAATGATACCACCTTTGATCTCAGACAAAATAAAGAAGATATCAAGAAGTACACAGATACCTAGTTCTTAAAAAGTAAAAATTCTTCACTGCTTTTGTCTTAAGGTAATTGAAAATTTTAAACATCTCACTGAAAAAAAAAAGTTGGAGAGTCCAGAGTACAATTTCATATAAAGAAGAATTACTCTATTAAGATACTAGAATGACCATCTCTGACCTGTGCTTTCCATGCTCTTCTGTTCTACCTCCTGAAAGAAATTTACAATCGCTTAACAGGAAAACAGGTGGCAAACTCCCCAGTTTAAACATTCAATACTTACTCTTCCTCATTCACTGGTCAAATTACTCATTTCACATAAATCTTTTCCTTAATCTGGATACTCTATGTTTACTGAAATTTAATTGTTGATCTTTCAACATGACCTTTACAGTTTGATTGTATTAATTCTAAGTTAAGAATCTAAGCTCTCAGAAAGCAGGGTAACAACCAACTCATTTTGTTTGATGCAAATAAAATCATGCCGAAAAGCTCATACTTTAGAACTCCAAATATTAAAAATTTCAGAAGTATGTAATACCAAATTAGTCACCTGAGAATAAATTACCCAGGTTGTGTAGAACTGATATGGCACAGCCTTACCATAAAAACCTACTGAAGAGAGATGGTTATGATGACTTTCTTCTGGTAGATTAAACCCGCTTACACTATATAATAGATACACTCTATCGTGAATGTTAATACCCTCACAGTAATGACTCACATGAGACTCCAATGTGGTCAGAATGCTGTCAAACAAAGCTAAAAACACCATCTTACTTAGGCACACTACAGAGAAAATAATGAGCAAAAAAAGCCAAAGAGATTAAAAAAAATAAAGTCCAAAACCTTAAGTTTCATTATAACAAATGTAACCAAATAAAGCCAACCTGGTGTGACAAGATTCCCAACCAGACTAGGTTCTTCACCAATGTCATGGCTACAATTCCAGGATTAAGAGGACAAAACTATCAATTTTCATTTCATTGTAAATGTTGATAAAGTTTTTTTTTTTCTTTCTTGTCAACACTGGCAGCATTAAAACTCAAATTAATAGTTAAGTGCTACCACAGTACACCTAAACCTTGAAGGCCTAATTCAAAAAGAAACTTCTGCCACATCAGCAACAGTGTTAGAGGACCCATTACTGCTTATTATTTAACATGGACCCCTGTAGAAACAATCCATTGTAACACACAGATTTAGGTAAGGTACAAAAATCAAAAATTCTGCTAACACTGTAAGAAAAAAAAGTCTTTTCCTTCAAGAAATGGAACATGTAGTTGGGGCTATGGACAGGACACAAACCCATGAAACAATGAATAATTATGGAGTTTGTGATAGTCACTAAACAAAAGGGAATCTCAATGAAGAACTATCCTGAGTCAAGATGGCCAGAAAAAGGTTCAGCGAAGAAGCAGGACTGAAACTAGACTATAAAAAGGACAAAGGGAAGGAACAGCATAAGTGAAAGCAGAGGAGTAATGGCAAAACTGCAGTCTCCGTTAGGCAGGCCAGAATCACAGTTGGGGAGGAGAGGGAAATAGAGCTGAACAGGTAGAAAAGAGCCTTAAAAGCCCCACTGAAGCTTATGAACTCTATCCAGTTGGCAAAGGGAAGCCATTACGGGTTCTCGAGCAAAGGAACTGACATGATGAAACCAGTACTTTAAATAAATTACACTGCCAAGAAGTTACAGAAGACAGAATGGAGAAGAAACGCTGCACAGAGCAACCCACTAGAAAATTAATGTAATGGGCGCTTGGGTGGCTCAGCTGGTTAAGCGACTGCCTTCGGCTCAGGTCATGATCCCGCATCGGGCTCCCTGCTCAGCAGGGAGTCTGTTTCTCCCTCTGACCCTACCCGCTCTTGTGCTCTCTCTCTCTCAAATAAAGATCTTTAAAAAAAAGAAAGAAAATTAATGTAATAACTCAGATCTAAAACCATTCATTCAGTCTTTCATTCATTCACAGTGAGGACCGTAAACTGCTAGTTAAGAACACTGGCCTAAAAATCAGACACGTTGGGCCTAAATCCCTCTGTGCATCCCTTACTCCCTGAGCCTAGGTTTCCTAGCTCTTAAAATCTGGGTATCAGCCACTCAAATTGTCAAAGTCCTTGTCAAAGAAGCTGTGTAGTCCTCACACATAAATTATATTAGTAGTTAACATTACTGCTGAATTAAAAATGGTAAAAAAAAAAAAAAATGGGAAGTGAACATAAGACAAGGCTTACAGATACTTCAGAGCAACAGAACTTTCAAATAGAACTGACTTGACAGCAGCTGAAAATATAGAACAAGAACACAGATGAAAGGTCAAGCCTGGAGAAAACAATAACCTACTTAAAGTCATCACTCCAATCTAAAAAGGAGATCCTAGGTGTACTGGTTGCTCCAGCCCTGAAAAACAAAATTCCTTTATTTAAAGAGTTGGAAAAGGTTTCAAATGGTGCAAGACTTAAGAAGTCCATGCCCAACTGACAAAAGAACAGCAATAAAAGTCACCCAAAAGACCCAGCACTGTGCCTACACAATGTAACTTGAGATTGTTCCTACTTGGCGTTAAATCCAATCTAATCCTTCAAGGTAAGCCTTCAATCACAACTTCAAGAGTAAATAACATTAAGCTAACTTTATTTCAAATATTTTACTCAGGAAATAAAACCGCCAAATGTTTTCTATGAAGTGTCCCCACTAAAATAAACAACAAGCACATAAAATGTAATACAAAGAAGCAAACTTCAAATCCAAACCCATCATCATCATCCTAAACAGCCTACATTTCCATGATGCTTGTATGTCAAGCGCTATTCTCAGCACAATTCTCTCAATCTCAACTTTACGAAGTTGACTGTCCCCATTACTCAGAAGAGGAAACGGAGATAAAGAGGGAGTTACTCTCCCAATGTTGCATAGCTAGTAAGGGATGGAGCCTGAGTTTGAACCCAGGCAGTTTGCCTCAAGGACCCCTGATGGACCACTATGCTACACAAAAGCTTTAATGTGATGTTCTTTTACAAGTTTTCAGGAATACGTACTCGGAAAGATAGTTAGGCATACTCTTATTTGCTTTTCCTTCTTCACTGTAGGCATAAAACCATATTTTCTTATTTCTGCTGCCAGTACTTGGGAGAGGTTACTTCACCGCTGTCAATCTTAAGACAGGAAACACAGCAGTTTGCAAGAAGACTGCACCTTATTAAATGGTTCCATAGAGTTAAACACAATAATGTTTGAGTCCTATGAATTCCATTTATCCATGCAATTACTTGACCCAGTTAGTAGAGATGCCCAACTTCAGAATTATAAATTTGATTAAAAACGCTAATTTTCTGCAAGGACATTGACAGACAAAACTGACAAAACAGCTGGAAAAATTTGGCACAGCTACAGTCATCTAGAAAGAGCACAGACTAGGGTTCAGACAGACCTAGATTTGAACCCTAATGCATCATTTGCTTGCTCTGTGGCCTTGGACAAGTGAATTAACTTTGTACCTCTCTGTTCCATTATCTGCAGAGTTCATAGGATTAGCCTGAAGTACAACACAGAAAGCACCTCACACCTTTCCTAGAGCATAACCCAAGTGAAGTCCCTTTCCTCTGGCTCTTGGTTACAGGGTAAATAATTGTACTCTTCCGGAGTCTAATCCCATAGGTGATGTATAGTAAACCTCTCCAGCATCAGTTCTCTCACATAGCTAAAACCCTCAAGTTTCTATTGGCGTTAGGAGGAACCACCATGGTGGTCTCCAAACCGGACCATACTCTTACTTAACAGCCCTTGGTCGTAACCCTTCTATACTATGGGAACGTATAAACATCTTAATATTACTGATTTCTTTTTTTGCATTTCAGTTAACTGTAGATATTATTCATGAAAGGAGTCAAATTCACATGTACTAGAAAAATACAGTCCCGGACGGTGCCAATATTTCTGGCATCTCTCTCCCCTGACTTACTGTCCTTTACATTCCTCTTTTATATAAAAAACACAGGAATTGAATAAACCCAACAAATTATTTCTACTAACTTCATCAAAGTGCATCAGGTCAAAAATTCTTTGTAGTAATACTGTGGGAGTTAACTTGTACAAGTAGAATTCCTTTGTCAGCTACTCATTTGACAAGGTTGTACTTATATTTCATTGCTATATATGAACAGATGTATTTATTCAACAGGTTGTTGTTCCAAAGGTCCATTAGTCACATCTCTTTTTATCAGTAACCCCTGTATTTATATTAAGCTTTTGCCCTTTCTGCTTATTAGCTTGAAAGGCCCCCAGAATTTAGCTACTTCTTATTCTCTTGGTGGGCACATTATCAAGGAATCATGATAAACCTTCATCAGATGTTGAGAACACAGTAACAAATTCCTGGACACATGTAAAAAGTTATTTTTGTTTCTCACTTCTTTGAGGCAAGCAATGCAAAAATACAAGCTCCACAAAGGGCCACACAATTTACCACATGTGTCTCCCGTATTAATAACCAAAGTTGGTATCTGATAGAAGAAAACAATCTTATAAACTGATGGTGACCCTTGCAACAATTTTTAAGCCATGAACAAGTCCATTAATTAAGTTCCGTAACAGTAAGGAAAACTTTCTCCACATACATTTGTTTTAATACTCCATACAGTATAGCATTTTGCTCTATAAGTCTGAATCTAACTACTCAAACAGCAAAAAAAAAAAAAAAAAAAGTTATTTGTGGATTTAATAGTTGTGGTTACATACACAAGCAAGGCATTACAGAAAACTGGAAAAAAAAATCATATTCCAAACAGGCAGGAAAACACGATTTCAAAGCAAAAAGTATAAACACACATCACATGCCTAACCACTCTCAGGCATATTTTCTTTCCGCCTCGCGTCCTCCACAGGTAAATGGTAACTATGTCTAGAACCCTCAATGATGATCTCCTAAGCTTGCTTGTCATGAACTCCCATGATACAACACAACAGACACAGTTTTCATGGAGACAAAGCTGCCCTATTTCCCTAGACTATAAACTTATTAAAATGGTGAGAACACACAGTCCCAGGAAATAAGGATTACTAAAATACACCAATGTAGCACAGCTCTTATTTAATAAAAATGAAAATGAACCACACTGGGAAAGCCAAAAAGTCACTTGCTGTATCTTCAATGTGTAACCAGGATATTTTTTATAATTTGCTTTCGTAAGGAGATGAAAACACCACCAGGGCCTTATATTATCCAATCTGATAAAGGAGTCTTTAGGAAAAAAGGAGGCGGCAAATGATTACTTAATTACATGGGGGGGGGAGATAGGCAATTCAGACTAAAAATAACCTATCATTTCACCCACCACATTTTATTAACAAGCTTGTTTAGAACAGCAGAAGGTTCTTTGGAAAACAAGAAAACCAATAGTAAACTTCCCTAAGTCGGCTGTAAATGACATAGGTTCTAAAACTCCTCACCTTAGTGCCTGCACGGTCCAAGATTTTAAGTATGAAGTAAACTCCAGATACTGAAAAAAATCTAATTTTTAACTAGTTTCCGACACTTGTCATTTGTAATCACCAAATTATTTTAGAGAATGTTATTAGGTAACCTAGTAAAAGGAGCATTCTTTTAAGAGCCATTACAACCCAAATTTTACATGAAACACACCATTTTCACAACCTAAATTTAATCTCGGTTGCCACTGCAAAGTGATGCCTCTTTCAGCAAATTAGGAACTTCCAAAAATACTGAACATGTTAACACATGCATGGTTTCCCTCGAGCTGCCATTTAAGATTAATAATTTCACTTGAATAAAAGTCTGCTTCTGTTAAAAAAAATGACATCGGTTGCAAAGAGGAAGTTACCGAGAAACCACCCTCACAACGTGGCCTTTACACTGTCAGAAAATAATGTGACTTTGTGCCACCCAAAACTTACCAGGAAGCTGGCAATAACTTTGCCAATTCTACACTTCTGAACCCAACTTCAAAGAGGCTCTAACAAATACCTCCTTAAGACGATAAAAGGCACTAAGTTACAAATAAACACGTCCCGGAGTGCGGCCGGGCGGCGCACGCCCCTCCCCCGCCGGCGCCCCCGCCCGGGACGCACGGCCCCAACAGCCGCCCGCAGCCCCCAGCACGCCGGCCCGGATCGCCGCGCCTGCACCGGGGACGCGCGTGGGGAGGGGAGCAGATTTCCATTGCTAACAGAATAACATGCACCGAAAAGATCCCTCTCCTCTGCTAAAAATAGGCTATAAAAGAGTCGGCCTCATGATGGCTCCTTGATTCAATTTGCTGCAAATTCTTTCCTGAAAGCCTCCCCCCACACACACACACACAAAAAGGGGGTGTAAATGCACGAAGGGTGGAAGCGGGGGAGAAGGCCGAGGTGCACATTTTCGGGGACAACATAAGGGTGAGGATCCCCCGAGATCAGGAAAGGGTAGGGGGTGGGCAGGCACGTGAGCATTTCAAAGAAGCCCGAGAGACGAAAAAGGGGGGATGGGGCACCCTAAATGCCTTCCCTGCCTTCCCCTCCCCCACCAAAACCCCAGCTCCCCAAAGGGCCAAGTTGAAAAATGCATGTTCCACTTGCGCCCATCCCCCCGCGGCCCGGCGCCCCCCCCCCGGCCGCCTCCGCCCGCGCCCCCAGCCCCGGCCCGCGGCCGCCCCCACCCCGGGGTCCGGCCCCCAGCGCTTACCTGGAAACGGTGGCCTCCGACGCCGCTCCCCCCTCCCGGGAATGGAGGCACAAGGAAATTCCCCTCCTCGCCGCCGCCGCCGCCGCCTCCAACCACCCCCAAAATAACCCCTCCGGGGGGTGAGAGGCAATTATAACCCCGGCGAGCGGAGGGCGCGGGGGATGGGCGCCGGGCGGGCGGGGGCGGGGAGCGCGGCGCGGGTCCCCAGGTGGCGAGCGGAGGTGCTCCCGCCGCGGGGGGAGGGGCGGGGGCGCACGCGGCCGGCGGCGGGGGGAGGCGGCGCGCGGGGGAAGGGCGCGAGCGGGGAGAGGAATTGAGGCAGAAGGTAAAAGCTGTTACTAAGGGAAAGAGCCAAACGGTTCGGAGCAGCCAACGGCTCAGACACTCAACACTGGGGAGAGAGGAATGGGGACCAGCCAGGCACAAATGAGCTCGCGAGGCCCGCGGCGGCGGCGGCCGCGCAGCAAAACAAACCCG